>NC_054707.1:69049546-69301694 GCF_016097555.1 Gigantopelta aegis | reverse complement strand
TAGTAGTGTTAACAGTAGTTGCTTCATATGTCATCATAAGACATCAAGCTGTCCTTCCTAAAGAAGTAATATATTAAAACTAAAAACTAAATTAATATTAAAAATTCGAACCTTCAGTGCAGGACATCTGAGTCCACGTGCCGTCTACTTGACACCTGACACTCCCCTGTGGCGAGTACCCAACATTGCACGTATACTTCAGTACCGTCCCTGTGGCGTTAGGGGCAGAGTTCACGTCAAACTCTGGTTGAGAGTTTGGTACTGACGGCAGTGCAGGACACTCTGTTAGAAAGAAAAATTAAAATAAAACCGTTTTATAGTGAATTTTTTCTCAGTATATTTCTTCAATATATGTTTTTAATATATATTTTCTTCATGTCTCTTTTCATATATTGCTCATTTTTCGGACTCTTTTTCATATTAAAAGTTAAAGTTTGTTTTAACGACATCACTAAAGCAACATCAACATTGATTTAATTAGCATCGGCTATTGGATGTCAAACATTTGGTAAGTTTGACATATAGTCTTAGAGAGGAAGCACACTACTTTTTTTCATTATATGCACCATAATAACCAATACCACGACCTTTGATATACAAGTTGTGGTGCACTGAATAACTGTTGAATATTTATAATGATGTTGCTCATCACTTTAGTTTTGTATTTACCATAGTTTGACACTCAGTAGCCGGTGCATTTTTCGTGCTGGGGTGTCGTTAAACATTCATTCATTCTTTCTTTATGGTGCACTGGCTAGAACGAGAAATATTAAGATGCTACAAGTAACGACACGACAAATGGTGGTGTGTTGCCTTCAATGTACACTGACAGGGTCCACACTGAGGTGGAAGATCCTTATTCAGAATAAATGAATTTATTATATAATAGGTATTGCATCCAATTTAATAAAAGTACATGTATGTGATTTGTTTCATAGCACATACTTTCAGAATTTGATAACTTTGCAAATTACATGTAAGTTAATGAGGTCGCGGCACTAAATTTATTGACATGTAACCAAACGTACTACGGCGCCACTCCAAAATTGACGTATGCATTAAAGCAAAAAATGTCAGTAGCAACTTTACATTGAAAGTTGTTCAGCGTTCTGAAACAACACCCCCACCCCCCAAACCCCCACCCCCCAAAAACCCCCCAAACAAAAACAAAACCAACAAACAGAAAACCTCTATGTGATGCACTAGTTTATTTTTATGTTAGGATATCTGACGTCGTTCCTGCATCACATATTCATACGTCATTTGAATATCGATTAATGGTTGACTGGAATTACAGATGCATGACATATAGTTTACAATTTAAAACCCCCCATTGTTTATTGATTATTACCCTTGACGGGCTCGCATAACACAACTGAATATTCCTGATGATATGACGATATCAAAACACACTCTGATAATGACCTCTATATATACTCTTCAAAAAAAGAAACGCAAAAGGGTACAAATGGGTTATAACTCCGATTTTATGTTTCCTACCGGTTCATGCTTTGTGAATATAAGGTCATTGCATGTCCCAAACACATTCCCACGGTTACATTCGATAAAACGCAGCTACTGTACAATAAAGTTCCAAAATGTGAATATTCGCAAAAACGCAGCCACGTGCAAACCATGTCACCACTGCACGTGCGTTGTCTGCACGTGCAACATGAACACCGACAGTATAAAAGTGCAGGGTGTTCGCTTGCCTGGCCTCTGTATCTGGCCGACAGTTGACAATCCAGGACATGCCACGTCTCAGTGAACCGCAGAGAAACAACGCCATCGGCCGACTAGACGCAGGCGAATCCAGAACGGCCGTTGCCAGGGCATTTCATGTGTCCCCAAGCACCATCTCCAGACTGTGGGACCGTTACCAGCAACATGGATCAACACGTGACCTCCCTAGATCCGGTCGACCACGGGTCACTACCCCCGGGCAGGACCGCTACATCCGGGTACGCCACCTTCGGGAACGATTGACTACTGCCACCTCCACAGCCGCAGCAATACCAGGTTTGCGCAGGATATCCGACCAGACCGTACGGAACCGCCTACGTGAGGTAGGAATTCGTGCCAGACGTCCAGTTCGAGGTGTCATCTTAACACCACAACACCGTCGACTCCGACTGCAGTGGTGCCAGATTCATCGACAATGGCCTCAACTGCGATGGAGACAGGTGTGGTTCAGTGACGAGTCCCGATTTCTGCTCCGACGTCATGATGGAAGATGTCGCGTGTATAGGCGTCGTGGTGAACGTTATGCGGCAAACTGCGTGCAGGAAGTGGACAGATTCGGCGGGGGTAGTGTCATGGTGTGGGCAGCCATCTCACACACTGGCAGAACTGACCTGGTCCACGTGCAGGGCAACCTGAATGCACAGGGCTACACTGACCAGATCCTCCGGCCACACATCGTTCCAGTTATGGCCAACGCCAACGCAGTGTTCCAACATGACAACGCCAGGCCTCACACAGCACGTCTCACAACGGCTTTCCTACAGAACAACAACATTAATGTCCTTCCTTGGCCATCGACATCACCGGATTTGAACCCAATTGAGCATCTATGGGACGAGTTGGACCGACGCCTCCAACAGCGACAACCACAGCCCCAAACCCTGCCCGAGCTGGCAGCAGCCTTGCAGGCCGAGTGGGCCACCATCCCCCGGGACGTCATCCGTACTCTGGTTGCTTCAATGGGCAGGCGGTGCCAGGCAGTTGTCAACACTCGCGGAGGCCACACCCGGTATTGACTCCAGATGACCTTGACCTTGGTGGTGTGTCCTATCACTTACTCACAATGGACTAGAGTGAATTGTGAACAATCCTGCAACATTTGGTAATTATAGGACTCACCATTCAATAATTAAATCAATTCTCCAAATGTTACGACAATGTGGTTTTGCGTTATATCAGATATCAATGACTGACGCGAGCATGACACAGGTCAATTGCATGCTTCCTGCACCGTCTATAGGAAATGTATCGTGTTATTGACCTTCTATCTCACATTACTGACATTCATTCCCATATTACTTTGTACTCTTTTAAAACGTTTATTATTGGCATTGGTGACCTGGTCATCACCTACGAGCAGCCAGTCGTATGTCTTTAAAATGTTATTGCACTTGTGTGTTTGCACTATAATATGTATTATAAAAAATAACGAATGATGTTCTCGCCAACAGGTGTGTAAGAGAACGATATTACGCTAATAGTGACTGAAATTTAGTGTTCTTTTATTTATTTATTTCGGTCTAATTATATTGATTAATAAGATGTTTAAAATCACTGTTGGGGTCATTGGCATGCGTCACATTCAAGGAAGACTTCACAGCAGAATGTGACCTTTCATTGCCCGTGATACCAACATGACTGGATACCCCAAAAATATAATATCGATAAAAAGACATATTTTCGGGTTCACATCCCAGTTTGACCTAGAACAAATTGCAACAGAAGTTATTTTTATTGCAACTGTCCCCTGAGCCCTCCTTGGACAACATCAAATATGTACATTGATGTATGCGGGGAATACATGCTAGTTGGCTTAATTTCAAACTGGCCGCCATGACTTGTATATTCAAACAATGTCAAACTAGTTGGCTTAATTTCAAACTGGCCGCCATGACTTGTATATTCAAACAATGTCAAACTAGTTTGCTTAATTTCAAACTGGCCGCCATGACTTGTATATTCAAAAAATGTCAAACTTTTCTAAAGATTCAATGAACAAATACATATAAATAGAATTTTTATAACTTAAATGTATTAACACGTATTATTTAAAATGCATTCAGAGATATATGGATGAAAAATAACATTCAAGATGTTTGCCTTTATCCAAAATGGCTACCAATATTCCACCAAATTGCACATATATGTAAATATACACAACCGATGCACTTTTGTTAGTGTTACTAATATTGTCAAAGATAGCCTATAAATATAATTTAATAATTTAGTTCCAAAAGTGACATAAGTTATATATTATAATTAAGCCCGCTATTAATTTTGAATTCTACCGATTTAAGTTGATGTTATACTTGGGCAATTAAAAACGTTTTCTACATTAAATAATTATGCCATGTCATTTTTCATGGCCCTTTTAGTCACTGAAGATGAATCTGGTGGAAGTTTTGGTCTATGACCACATTCTATATCCGTAACTTTAATTTATTCAAAATGGCGGCCAAATCTTATTTCTTTTCGAATATTTTGTAGCTTTTAAAGCATACACCCCATGTAATATATCCATGTATAAGTTGATGTCTGACTGAATGTTCCATATATATTTTGAATATACATACTTTTTTTATCTTTTTGATAAACACCTTCTCGGGCACAGATCCAGAGGAGGTCGAAGGGGTCAGGAAAATTGTTTTGGTTTACTTATTTAATGAATGAGTGAGTGAGTGAAGTGAATGAATAAATGAATGACTGAATGTTTAATGACACCCCAGCGCGACACCCCTCTCCCCCCCCCCCCCTGCAAACAATTCTGGCGCCAAACCCCTTACAGAAAAGTCTGAATCCGCGCCTGCTTCTACATATGTTTTAGTGTTTAGATTAAAACAACCAACATCACAGCTATTGGCCCTCAGGCATTGTACCACTGGTGTGGGAAGGTATGCTCACGTTTTGCAAACACCTGACATCATCATTGTTTTAACAGTTACTCATGAGGACATGCCATATTACAACAGTCTAAATATCTGTTGTTCTGTACTGTTCATGTTGAGATTTGTCAAACCTGTCTACAGTCCCCCTAAAGACAAAGTAGGAAACGTGTCTTTTGCTGGGAAGTACCAATCATCTATAGACAAAGCACTTTGTCACGACCATTGCCTTTACCATAGTTTAACACCCAGTAACCGATGTATTTTTCGTGCTAGTGTGTCGTTAAACATATATTCTATTTATCTGTCTATCTATCTGTCTGTCTGTCTGTCTATCTATTGTCACGACCTTGTCAAAACATCATTTGAATTTTGTCTTGTGTTGATATCATTTTGAATCTGTTACTGGTTTTATTATTCGGAATTGGTTTGTTGGACGAGGGGGTGATACAGCCGTACTCCAGGAATGCCAAGTGTGCTTTGTTATGCAAAATTAGCGTTTGATGAATATAAATCAGATCCATCTACAAACGACAATTCCCATATTTGTCAAACAGGTGATATTGCGTCTTCTTCACTATGGGACATAATTAGTTTTAAAACTGATTCTGGAGGTTACACATCTTTCTACTATGTCTTTTACTATATGAAACTAATAATTTGCTGAATGATACAGAGTAACTTGGCGACTGGTTTCCCAACAGTTGTGTAATTTTACGCTATCGATAGTCATTAGGCGAAAATGAAGGTGATCTAAACCCATTTCAGGGCAAATTGATTTTTACCGCGCCATTACACTGCAGTGGGGGTAAAACAGACTATGTCACACAGTGTTGCACGTGGAAATATCCGGGAATAGAATGGATGGATGCATGTAATAAATAGAAATGTATTGTGTGTAGAAATTTCGGTTTTGTTGTCATAAAATAGTTTAATTGATGAACTGTCAGACCATGTTATGCTACATGGAACATATCAATTAATCAATAATGAGACGTATTGCTTCACTTACTATGTTTTAAACTTAAATAATAGCGATCGATTATATAGATTACCACGATATCCGATCACGTTCACATTTTAAGGAATTGTTATTTCAATGGAAATGTTGGCTGCCATCTTGAAAAATCTTAAATTATAAATTAAAGGAGACTTTTCAAAGTCATTACGAAGATTATTACACAAATAACACAGTACATTTAAAACATCATTTACTAAATATATCTTTTATCAGCACACGTACATTGATGATGATGATGATAACTAGTTTAACGTGCCCATATACCACTAGGGTTTCGAACACGCCCATCCCGAGTCCGACCTACGATAAGATCGGTGGCCTGACTCGGGATGGAGGGGGTGGTTGAAAATGGCCAGAATTGAAAACAACAATTAGTAAAAAAGTTAATAGAGTAAATAAAATGAAAAAAAAAGGTTACAAGCCAAAAATAAAAAGAATTGACTGCTCGGCCGAATATTTATATAGTTTGGAGCATTTTAGAAGGACAATCCAAAATTAAATAAGAGAAAGAAGAGAGGATCGGACTATTTATTAATATTAAACAAAAAAGTAGTAATTAAGACATAAAAGTTTGAACGCAGATCTAAAAGTTTAAAGTCCGATCGATATGTCCACACGTTAAGGCCGTTTGGGTGCACAGCTTAAAGGGACGAGATGGGTTGCATCCCGTCAAGAAAACCCCTAGATTGACAGTCGATAGACGTTGAAGGTGTAGTGCTGTGCTGAAATACAGATCTTGAAAAGCCGGATCCGTCTGAACGAGAGAGAGTATCAGACTAGGGTATAGTCCAGTCGTTATGGGTTGGTATAGTGGTGCGGACGGGCCCGACTCCGGAGGATACGAGATGGTATCACTATACGGCAAGGTAAAGTCTAGAAAAAGAGTAGTAGGGGCCGACCCCGCTTCCTATTTCTTCTTAGAGTGGGGCGGTCAATCTTCCAGTGCTGCTTGGACAGGATCGGATATGTAGAGACTAAACGCGAACAACTGTGGCGTTCTGCAGAATGGCCGTCATACGAGTCACGAAAAAACCCAAGTCGACAGTCAGACGGAGAAATGACGTGGAGGCAAGGAATCTCGCTAAAAAAGAATCCAACCTGGTGGTGCAGGCTGTCGAAACGAGAAGCGTTCCAGCGTTCAATCAGTTCCAATGGCCGCATACATCCCAGTAGAAAACTTCATTTCACTGACAAAAACAACGAAATGAAGGACCCCCAAGTCGAGCACACGAAAGCACGTGCTGTGTGCACAAGCGAAACAAACACGTCTTACCGCGTGGAGCTCCAGACTGGGAATGCGTAAATTGAAAACATTGCATGTGGCTGCCATATTTAATTTATGTAAATTGGTAAATTTCTCCACCTACATCAATCTACATTTTATTACATGTTGTCTCAGATGGATTTGAGAGTAACCTACAACAAAATTCAATTATGTTATAACATTACCAATTTCTTACATCACTTAGGACCTTTATGGAACCTTTATTTCAAACCGAACTATTGACGGCCATTTTGAAACATTATAACCATTTTAAATTATAAATTAAGGCAGACATTTCGAAATCATCAGTTAATACAGATAAAATACAATGCATTTAACACATCATTTACTAAATAAATCTTATATTGGTACACACACACACACACACACACACACACACACACACACACACACACACCTGTGTATACTACTATTCTGTTTTTAAAATCCCATGTGGCGGCCATGTTTAATTTATGCAAATTAATTTATATTTGATATATGTTCTCTAAGATGGGATGGCTTTGAGAGTAAGTTACAACAAAAATAAATGATGTTGCAATTTGTTCAAGTTTAGGCCCTTTTTAACATGGGTGTTCCAGCTACATGTATATTGTAGAGCACGGAGACGCGAAAGTGAGATTGTAGAAACTTAATAATATATCTGAATGCTAGAGAATCCTTACTTTTGTCAAGGGCTTTAATGGTTGGCCAGTGTTTGGCATTAAACAAATAGATGTCGAAGTATATTACGGAGGCATAATGTAAGTTCTTGGGAAAATTATTTACTTTGAAATGTCTGAACCAAAAATAGACGGTTTGAGTTTGAAAGCACCCCCCCCCCACACACACACACACCCCACCCCCAACTCCCACATGTATTTGCAAGACATTATAAAATATCTTGTTGTGAGTGCTGTTGACAAACTTAATTACTAATATGCTGGCCATTAAACATAATCGTATTGAGTATTATTTAAAAAGGCAATACACTTTATTTAATTATAAATAAAAAATGTGTTCCTCTTTTCACACTTTATGAATAAGAATCAAAAGATCAGCATCGGTGGTACGGCACTTAAACCGTTTATTTTAAGGCTGCCACTAACCACGACTTTTGTATCACTAACCATTAACCGTGTCTTATAGCTGTCGTCTGTACCCGGGTCATCGACGTTAAACCTTAGCGATAAGACATTTAATAAAATACACCTGCACTGATAAACCACTGAACATGTCCCAATCTGACTGAAATCAGCTCCACTGGTCTATAACTACTGGCAGTCAAGTAGAACTGATTTCAGTTAGATTAAATCTGTCGACTACCTTCCAATAATACTGAGATGCACCTGACCGCTAGATTGTAATCAAAAGGTCCAAGCACCTGGTACCACGATACATTTACTTACACATATAATTATTGTTGGCATATTTTAAGTATGGAAATATCCTCGTAACTCTCCAATCCTGAAACATAATGACTCGGCCCTAGCGGGTCTTGTCTCCATTAGTTTTTAGGAACTCGGTCATTCCCCTAGAAATATATATTATTGTTGTTAGTATATTTAAAGTATGGAAATATCCTCGTATATCTCCGATCCTGAAACATAATGAGACTAGGCACTAGCGAGTCTTGTCTCCATTAGTTTTCAGGTTGGGGCGGGACGTAGCCCAGTGGTAAAGCGCACGCCTGATGCGCGGTCGGTCTAGGATCGATCCTCGTCGTTGTGCCCATTGGACCATTTCTCGTTCCAGCCAGTGCACCACGACTGGTTTATCAAAGACCGTGGTATGAGTTGCCCTGTATGTGGGATGGTGCATATAAAAGATCCCTTGTTACTAATGAAAAAATGATCCGGGTTTCCTCTCTATGTCTGTGTCAAAAATGACCATATGTTTGACATCCAATAGCCGATGATCAATAAATCAATGTGCTCCAGTGATGTCGTTAAACAAAACAAACAAACAAAAATACTTTATTTTTCAGGAACTCGGTCATTCCTCTAGAAACTTCAATTTTAAGACAGTTAAACGGCAGATCTTTCTTACCCATTTTTTTCCTGAAGAATGCAGCTCCTTCATCCACTTCTGATCCATCTTTAGAAAGGTAAATCACAGAATTAATTTGGCACTTAGCAGTATTCTTGTTGAAAAAGAACGATCTGCAATCAGAACGTCTTTCACATTTCAAAGAGCAACTTGCTTGATTTTCAACACCATCGTGGTTACGTATTCCGCCCTCTAGTATCCGTAAATTGGAAAACGATTTGTCTTTTATAAAGGTGGAATCCTCCGCACAGCTTAAAGACTTTACCAATTCTAGAACTGTTGACACAGCAAAGAGTTGAAACAATAAATACATGTCACAGTTTCTTCTGTTATTAAAGGACTGAACGTGAATAAACATCCTGGAAAAACGCTCCGTAAGGTTTCATAATTCAATATTTGGTGATAGATAAACATCTGTTTGAAAAGAGACATGCAGAAATATGTTTCAAAGCATTGTTGCTACCGCATCTAATACGACTAGCACGTAGAACGAAAATGAAAAGCCAATCACGAAATTCAGGTTTTATTTAACGACGCACACAGTTCGGTTATTTTGCTTTTGAGAAAGGTGAACGGTTGCGTATATTTTAAAGCTCCATTCTAGACTCTCGATTCAATAACTGTCATACCAATGGAACACAAAAACATATCTGCAGTGTTAATAAGTTCGTGTGTTTTAGTTATTCACAGATAGATCGTTAACTGTATTGATGAAAGTTATGTCACGTCATCCGTTTATGTAAATTTTAGAGCTATTTTCGGAAGGAAACCGCTCTTATTTCATCGCCCTAACTAATTAAGGTAAAACAAATCGATGGATGGCACGTCGTGTGAATAAGGTGAAACCGGATGATCTATGTTAAGGGTATTTTACGGTTGTTAACAATTCCACGTGATCACAAACCGTCAGAACAGAACAGGACAGAACTTTATTACGCTCAGGCCGTTACACAACGGCAGATGAGGAACATACAATAACAATATTTTACAGTGACAAGACGGATATGTTGGAAAAGTTATTACGTTTGTTTTGTTTAACAACACCACTAGAACACATCGATTTAGTAATAATCGACTATAGGGGGCGGGACGTAGCCCCGTGGTAAAACGCTCGCTCGACACGCGGTCGGTCTGGGATCGATCCCCGTCGGTGGTCCCATTGGGCTATTTCTTGTTCCAGCCAGTGCACCACGACTGGTATATCAAGGTAGTACTAAACCAAATAACTTCCGGCTGGGTCAAAGTTCGAGGTGCACCCAACTTTTGATAGAGAAGTGAACACCACAAGTCCTGTGATTGGTTATAAATGTGAGTGTGTTGGTTGTAAAAAATAATAGTTTCATCTGGGTAAAAACAATATGCAATTTTATTTCATCAAGTACCAATGTGTCAAGTAGCCTTGTGCGTGAAACATGTATGGGGTACCTGTTAAAAAAAGTACTCGAATTTTGTGGTAGTATTTATATCCGTGGCGTTTATGTTGATTGATACGCTGCAGGTAGGAGTTTTAGCCACATATGTTACTATTGTCGTCTATGGGATTTGATTTGGTAGTATACACCCTATAGCACATGTTCAGTGCATAATACAAAATATTATAATTTTGTTATTTTATTTAATTAAATTATACTGGTTGATTAATTAGCCATCACTCGATCATGCAAGTTCACAATGACCTTGACCTTGACAATAATCTCTGTACATGGCTCTGAACGGAGTTTGAATCAAAGTTAGCACTGAGGAAAAGTTTGTTTTGGCCTATAATTCATACTGTAAAGATTTCAATAATGTCTTTTTACATGGTATTTGACTTGCCATATACAACCGCTCTTAAATATGGTATTATATATAGGCAACCTGAACTAAGATTTCAATAGCAATTTATTTTTATATTAAAAATAGCATTTGCCAATAGTGGGTTAATGTCTTTAGTTTCCATTAACATAGTTAATTTTTCATGTTTGAAATTCTGAAAACTCAAATTTGTAAAGAACTTGATTTTTATTGTTATATTGAGATATTTATAGGGTGCTAAGGTATATTTTAGACAAATTTGTAGTTTTATGCCAAATTTAAAGTAAATTTGAAGAAAAACTTTACCAAAAACATAATTAAATTTGTTGTCACTATTTTGCCTTCTGTTCTTATTTATACATAGCAATAAGGTTGTTAAACATATATTTAGATCTCCAGATCAATTTTTATTTTCTTAATAATCACTTCGTTAGCTCTCATGAAGAGCATTTTGAGTTTATACTAGATTCAGAACCAATTTGTTTCAGATTTGATTATCTGCCTTGGATTAAGTTGATAATTTATTTTATTGTTAAAGCTGTATTACCTAATGTTACTAGCTAAATAAAATGCTGAATTACAGATTGTAGGAATACATCCAATATACATATTGCATTGATCTGGATTAGAAAATAATGCAAGAAAATAGATGTTCGGATAATTTTGTCATTTAAAAATAGCTTTTTTTTTAGTAATTAATCAAAAATAAATGTGTGAAACCTACATGATAATTCCAGATATCACAACTATTAAAACCTCCAACTACAGTAGGCTATAAATAAAATATAGTCAGGAATATTGGTGGCTGGCAATGGTTTTGATGATTCATTATGAAAATCAGTATGGCCCAAGGATTTGAAATTCCCACACCTGGTAACTTGAAGACACCCACACCCAGCATACAGGATTTCCTCCCAACACTAATGTTCAGGACATGAAGTCGTTATTTCATACAGGTACAGTCATGTTGGTGTTTCCTTCCTCAAACAGTGCATTTTTTTAATACTGATATTTCTTTGATGTGCCTGTTAAGGTCTTCATAATCTAGGGGTCAATCAAGTGCATGTGTTTTAATGGAATTCTTTAAAAGGGTTGAGGTACTCTGACTATCTTTGTTGTCTCTACATATATACCTGAGTACACACACCCAACTGAAAGTAAATATCTTCAGGAGTTTTATTTTAAAACATTTTGTTGTTTAATATGACATATTGCATTTGTACAAAACTGTGTGCAATATATATGCCTTTTGAGGTGTACATTATATTAGGTTGCACTGTAGAAACAACAGTTTCAGTGAGGTTGTCAGTTTATGTCAGAATACACCAGACACTGGTAGTCATAAAGACACATAGCTGGACACTTTTTGAAAAATGCATGTTATCAGTATAGGTAGTACTAAACCAAATAACTTCCGGCTGGGTCAAAGTTCGAGGTGCACCCAACTTTTGATAGAGAAGTGAACACCACAAGTCCTGTGATTGGTTATAAATGTGAGTGTGTTGGTTGTAAAAAATAATAGTTTCATCTGGGTAAAAACAATATGCAATTTTATTTCATCAAGTACCAATGTGTCAAGTAGCCTTGTGCGTGAAACATGTATGGGGTACCTGTAAAAAAAAGTACTCGAATTTTGTGCGGAACTAGGGTAGTCATAGACGCTACCCGTTATCTCAGAAACAAGCAGCTTGACCCCCAATTTTTTTCTGATTCACTTTAAGTGTGAGGGGTGGTAGTATTTATATCCGTGGCGTTTATGTTGATTGATACGCTGCAGGTAGGAGTTTTAGACACATATGTTACTATTGTCGTCTATGGGATTTGATTTGGTAGTATACACCCTCAAAGGCCGTGGTATGTACTAGCCTGTCTGTGGGATAGTGGATATAAAATAACCCTTGCTGCTAATCGAGAAGAGTAGCCCATGAAGTGGCGAAAGCGGGTTTCCTCTCTCATTATCTATGTGGCCCGTAACCATATGTCTGAGGCCATATAACCGTAAGTAAAATGTGTTGAGTGCGTCGTTATAAACATGTCAATCATTTGATATGTTTTACATATATTCTTAGAGAGGAAACATGTTTGCATTAGTAGAAAGGAATATTGTGTATGCACCATCCCACAGATAGGATAGCACACACCAAGGCCTTTGATATACTAGTCGTGGGATATGTTGGAAGAAAAATCCCTATGTCTGGCTAATTTTTGTTTTACAGACCAAACTGGACTCGGCGGAAGCTGCACTCCGATTAAATGTCTGTGTATCAAAAACCTTTGACGGTATCTTCCAGGAAAACCCAGAAATAAACAAAAATATAAATAAATGAATAGATTCGTGAAACTACGGTTTTCACACATCACTTCGTTGACATAAAACTCGTATTCGGAAAAACAAACAAAATAACAACAACATGAACTTGCCTCTATATCGGTCATGGCCTATTACATGATTGCCAAGGGTGTGTGTGTGTGTGTGTGTGTGTGTGTGTGTGTGTGTGTGTGTGTGTGTGTGTGTGTGTGTGATAATATATAAACGTAGTACTAACTAAATAACTTCCGGTTGAGTCAAAATTCGAGGTGTAGCCAACGTTTGTTATACACCCTGTATTACCCAATGTTACTAGCTAAATAAAATGCTGGATTACAGATTGAAGGAATACATCCAATATACATATTATATTCATCTGAATTAGAAAATAATGTAACAAAATAGATGTTCGGGTAATTATGTCATTTAGAAATAGTTTTATGTGCCAATAGTGGGTTAATGTATTTAGTTTCCATTAACATAGTTAATTTTTCATGTTTGAAATTCTGAAAACTCAAATTTGTAAAGAACGCGATTTTTATTGTCATTGTAACATATTTATGGGGTGCTAAGTTATATACTAAAAGGCAAAATTTATTGTGACATGGATTGTTTGGAGTAATAAATTTGTGAATGGATTTATGGATGTAAACCAGAGAAAATGTGCACGAAACAGCTCGAAGAAATGCAACCAAGCAGTTGTTGCAGCGATTGCATGCTTGTGCAAGAAACATGGAATATTCGGGAGAAATACTGTCCAGTGTTCACCATAAAAGGCCAGACATTCAGTCGCAAATCACTGCCACTCTGTGCAGCCTTCCGACGTCCAGAAGTAAGAAAAACACCATTAGTGAACTGTTTGATGCAATTTCTTCATGCCACGCCTCAGTGAAAGTGCCAGATGGCGAGTCATAGGGATGCTTGAATCTGGGACCTCACAGCGTGACGTCACACGTCAGGGACCGTCCCTGTAGTGGCCGACCACCCGTGACAACCCCTCGCCAAGACACATGGCTGATCCTTCCTCAGATCTGGAATGGCATTCCCAGGGATTTTCTCCAACATTTAGTAGCCTCAATGAGACCACGGTGCCAGGCCTGTATGAATGCTCAAGGTGGACACACTCGCTACTGACTGTCTGAACTTCGCTCTGGACCCCCTCTAGTGATCTGGTTCATTTGCATATGGCAGGTGTGCCCTTTTCATGGACTATGCTCGTTCCCATAACTTCAAACATTTCTCTTTCCATGTTATAACGTTTCATACACGGCAGAAAAACTTATGATCAATTATCTTTATCTTGTGTGTGTCACAATAACGTTTCTCTTTTATTATATTTTAGACAAATTTGTAGGTTTTAAGTAAATTTGAACAATTTTTTTTACCAAAGACATAATTAAATTTGTGCCTTCTGTTTTTATTTATACATAACAATAAGATTGTTAAACCTATATATTTAGATCTCCAGATCAATTTGTTTTAAATAATCTCTTAGTTTGCTTTCATTTGAAGTTTTTACTAGATTCACAACCAATTTTTTTCAGATTTGATTATATGCCTTGGAGTAAGTTAATAATTTGTTTTATTGTTAAAGCTATAGGTAGTAGTCTACCAAATAGCAACTCGTCCAGGTCAAAGTTCGAGGTGCACCCAACTTTTGATACAGCACTTCATGGTTCCTCGAATGCCATTGGTGACATTTGTGACAGGACTTGTTGGAATAAAGTGTTGTTTTATGTGACCAAAAACTTGCTGTGATTTGATTTGAACCAGTGTTAGTGTACCACGTATTCTGATGCTTGAAACATAGGTGGGATGTCATAAAAATAAGCTTGTTGTGAAGGACGCTTCCTGTTATCTCAGAAACTAGCAGCTTGACCCCCCCCCCCCCCCACCTCCATTTTCTGTGATTAATTTCAAGGGTGAGGTATTCTAGAATTTATATTTGTTGTGCGTATGTTGATTGATACGTTGCATGTAACCGTTATAGCCCCATTTGTTACAATGGTCGTCTATGGCATTTTATTTGGTGTTATACACCCTGTATTACCCAGTGTTACTAGCTAAATAAAATACTGGATTACAGACTGAAGGAATACATCCAATATACATATTGTATTCATCTGGATTATAAACTAATGTAACAAAATAGATGTTCGATAATTATGTCATTTAAAAATAGTTTTTATTTTTACTGGAATTAATTTTAAAAAAAAGTGTAAAAGCTGGATGATAATTCCAGATATAACAAATATTAAAATCTCCAACTAAAGTTCGCTATAAATAAAATAGTCAGGAATATTTGTGGCTGCCAATGGTTTTGATGGTTCATTATGAAAATCAACATGGCCGATGGATTTGAAATTTCCACACCTGGTAACTTGAAGACACCCACACCCAGCATACAGGATTTCCTCCCATCACTAATTTTCATGACAATAAGTCATTACTTCATATAGGTACAGTCATGTTGGTGTTTCCTTCCTCAGACAGCATTTTTTAAATACTGATATTCCTTTAATGTGCCTGTTAAGGTCTTCATATTCTAGGTGTCAATCGAGTGCATGTGTTTTAATTAAATTCTTTAAAGCTGTAGAGGTACTATCTTTGTTGTCTCTCCATATATACCTGAGTAAGCAAACCCAACTGACAGTAAATATCTTCAGGAGTTTTATTTTAAAACATTTTGTTATTTAATATGACATATTACATTTGTACAAAACTGTATGCAATATATATGACTTATGAGGTGTACATTATATTAGGTTGCACTGTAGAAACAACAGTTTCAGTGAGGTTGTCACTTTATGTCAGAATACACCAGACACTGAAAAATGCATGTTATCAGTATAGGTAGTACTAAACCAAATAACTTCCGGCTGGGTCAAAGTTCGAGGTGCACCCAACTTTTTAAGAGACGTGAACACCACAAGTCCTGTGATTGGTGATAAATGTGAGTGTGTTGGTTGTAAAAAAAAAAGGTTCATTTGGGCAAAAAATACATGCAATTTTATTTCATCTAGTACCACTGTGTCAAGTAGCCTTTTGCTTGAAACATGTATGGGGTACTTGTATATAAAAAAAAAAGTACTCGAATTTTGTGCGGAACTAGGGTAGTCAGAGACGCTAACCTTGATCCCCATTTTTTCTGATTCACTTTAAGGGTGAGTGGTGGTAGTATTTATATCCGTGGCGTTTATGTCGATTGATACGCTGCAGGTAGGAGCTTTAAACACATATGCTACTATTGTCGTCTATGGGATTTGATGTGGTAAGATACACCATATAGAGGCTATTTCATGGGTTTTTTCGAATACGATTTTTATGTCAGCGAGTGATGTCTGAAAACAATATTTTCACGAATTACGAATTGTTGACATACGAATCGTATTCGAAAAAACCACCATGAAATGGTCTATTTATTATATAAATCTTTCCTAATGTTTGACAATATCGTTCGCTTTTTGTTAATATATTTCGCTTTTTCTATCAAAAATACGTAACGCCATGATATATTTCTTCTGATGGAACTTTTCGAGAACTTTTACTTGACCATAGACTTTTTAAAAGAAATTTGATTAAATTATCTTTATTTAATTATTAAATTTACATTTATTCAATAACAAAACCATTGCCTCTTTTAGAATAACATATAGTTGTGGTTGTTTTATTGTTTGGTGATAATCCATAGAGATTAATGAATGAATATTTAACGACACTCCAACGCAAAGATAAATAGAATATTGGGTGTTAGACAAAGATATGTCACTGAACAAAATGACGATACACATCAACCCGAAGTATTTTGTGGTAAATAGCATTTAACACAATCAGTTGAATAGAGCTCCGCTTATAAGCATTAAAATATTCCAGTCAGCCTGTGATCTAACCAAGCACAAACTGCAAGAGACGGACATGACTGTCTTTTCTGAAACCTTGGAAAGGCCTGAATAATATACAGAAATTATACTAAATTGTAATGAGTAGGACATTGCTCAATTTCAGTTTGAAAATGTATACTTTCTTTTCACATTTTCGCGGGGACCACGGTAAACTGTAGACTCTGTTAAGAAAATTTAAACGTGGATAAGGCCATTTTTGACATATATAGTTTGACTGGACTAAAACATTGTTGTGATGTAGATTGGCTACTATTGCGTACGACTGTCAGAAGATTAATGTAGATGATGAACCTTTCCTAATCCTTAAATAATAAAAAATATACTTGTTTACTTTTTCAATTGTAGCTCTAGATATTCATTCATTCATTCATTCATTCATTCACTCTCTCTCTATCCTCCATTCTCTCTCAATGTATTTATGTCTCATTATTTTGTTTATTTTTGTGTAAATATATACATTTTGACTTGGAGACTAACATGTCTAAGATGCCACAAATAAAACTGATCAAGGCTCTCTCTCTCTCTCTCTCTCTCTCTCTCTCTCTCTCTCTCTCTCTCTCTCTCTCTCTCTCTCTCTCTCTCTCTCTCTCTCTCTATATATATATATATATATATATATATATATATATATATATATATATATATATATACATGTATATATATATGTAACGGGGACTAAATATTTGGCCGTTTGTATATAAATAACATATTTTATCTATTACTATTACTATTTATTTTAGGATTCTATTTATTTTATTATAGGATATTCTCAATCTGCGTTGAGAATATCATATTGGTGCATTAGACAAAGCCTTTTATGGTTGTTTCTCGCCATACTGGCTAGGGACGAGCCATTGGTTGATTCTATCCAATGGTTATGTGTATTTGGTGACACGTGATCGTGAGTCAGGTCCGTGCAGCGCTGAGTGTAGACAGTGACACTACACGTTACATACTTACGACTTGCCGTTGCCTTTTCCTTTTCCTGAGCCTTTCGTTATCTTCAGACTTCCTTTTGGCACTTACAGGTTTGACTAATATGCATGTATTAATTGTTTAATGTTTATCTCATTATTTTAGATATATGTAAATGTAATACATAATGTGGAAAAGTGTTTAAACGTCCATAATTAATGCTAGGTAAATACGTTTTAAATATTGAATTCACTAGAACACACTAAACGAATAAATATATATATGGACGAGTTAACTTTATAAACAGTAATAAAGTAAAGGTGTTGGATATATACTATTAAACGTATAAATATAGATAGAGGCGCAAGTTAATTGTATAAGCAGAATTAGTGATTAGTGTTGGATGAGGAGATGTCTAATTGCTGTAGTTTTATTATCCATTTGAGTGGTAGCTTATATTTTACCCATTTATTCACAGGATGAAGCCCAGGTACATGTAATAGTGTTATCATCCTATACGGTTCATCGCCCACAGCGAAGGTGTGTAGTAGTAGTAGTATTGTCTATTTCTTTATTACATGCAATTCTTGCAGCGAAGGTGTTTCACGTGCGTCTTGACCAACGCACGTGACTTGTTTCACCTGCGCTGTAACCGAGTATTTTATGTATATATATATTATTATTTTTTAAATCGATTGTTCCAGTTTGTATTCTGTAATGGTCTTTATTTTAATGATTGTCATACAAACCCGAACGTTATTGTTTTATATTGACAGCATTTGAAATGTTTGTTTTGTAATCGAGTGACGTTGGCAATAATGTTGCCAAGTCTTTACTGCTTTTTGTATTTTTTTGTATAACCGCATTTAATTATCTTAAATGCATGTACTTATTTTGATGATTGTTTTTGGCACTAACGTCGCCGAAACGTATATGTATATTTTTGAAGGAAAGTATTATGCCAGTAACTTGGCATAATTGTGTGATAATGGTTTAAATGAGTATATATATTGCTATGTAATAACATTTGTAATTTATTTTTATGATCAAGTCGAGGTTGTTAATTATTGTTATAATCAGTGTATTTATCGTTTGTAATTATTTTTACAGAACCACGCGTATGGTGTGATAGAGAGAATAAACCCTCGAACCCTTCCCAGCCTTGTTGTGTTTCTTTTGGGGAATACTTTCGAGTAGGCTACAATGGAGCCGAAGTAGGGACCGGAGGCTCTCGGACACCGATGAATGGGACACATCGCCTGACCATCGGACGTCACATCCTGTTTCCACAGACACACGGACAGTGGACGAATGGAAATACTTTTGTGTATTTGTGACAGTGATGTGAACAATGACTTCATAACAAGTGTTTGAAAGTTTTAGTTTGTGTTTGCTGAACTTCATATATTCTTTTCATGATGTATATGTGAGTACTTACATGCCCATTATTATTGCATATGTGTACTCGGATGTAAACAAAACTTGCCAGTAGTTTTTTTCCTTAATTGTACTTAGTTTATTGTTGGATTTAAAAAAAAAAAAAAAAAATTCTAATGTAACTTGAGGTATACTTTTGTACCGATATATATATATATATATTTTTTTTTTGGCTACAAAGTTGTTGAATAATTTCAACGACCTTGTGACATGGTTTAAAGTTGGTTAATTTTTTTTTATATAGGTTTCTGTGACATGGTTTATTTATATAATACTAAGTTTAGTAAATAAGTAAATATATCACTTGGTCAATATTTAAAAAAAAAAAAAAAAATTAGCGAGTGATTGTTTGCTTTAATTTGAATGTATTTATTTTAAATTTAATTAAAAAAAAAATAATAATAATACTAATAATAATTTAGTTAATAACTTAATGTGAGTTGTGTGTTTAATTTTGTTTTGTTTTTAATTTTTTAATTTTTTTTTAATTTTTTTTTTTAATTTGTGGTTTGTTCCTGATTTTTTATTATTATTATTTTTTTTTGGCCTTCTTCTTCATCCTTACTTGGTGTAATAAATATTATTTGTTATTGTGGTTTATTCCTGATTTTTTTTTTTCCCTTCATCCTTAGTGTAATGTTTGTTTATTTGTGATTTTTTCTTCTTTTTTTTTTGATTCTTTTTTTCCCATTCTTGATGTGATGACATACTATTTAATTTAGCATTCTGTGATCTGCATTCTTGCTGTGGGTTATTTGAATGTTAGTTTAGTGTCATTTAAAAAAAAAAAAAAAAAAAAAAAAAATCCTGTAGTATTGAATAGAAATTAAATTAGATGACTCCATAACTGGAAATAATGTAATGCAATAATAGTTAGGAACTAAAATAGTTTAATTATAACTATATTATTGTTAGGTTGCACCTGATATTAATTTTAGTAATTGTTTTGCATTTAATACACATTGCATTGCACAATTCTAAATTTTGTTTTCTTTTGCTGTCTTGCTGAGTACTGTTTCTTTTCAGCTTTTCTTTCTTGACGCACATACATACATACACATTGATACACAGCAGCGCAGATGTGAATGTGTTATTTCAGGTTGTGTTAGTGACATCCTGGCCTTAGAGTTGTAGTTGCCCAAATATTTTGGGTGTTGTTTACTTTCAAGGTATTTAATCTGGGTGCTAGTTTTAAGGCGTTCTGTCTTATAGTAGTGCACCCAGGGTGTGTTGCCAGATTCAAGGTGTTTGACGTGTGAATATTTGATGTTTGTTTAATTGACCAAGAGGTGATCACCAGTGATACACCTTGTTCTTGTTTGGAATTGACACTTTCTTTATCAGAAAGTGGCACATAGTGAATAGATACTCGCATAAATCCCTTGTTGTATGTATGCTGTATTTCTTGTATGTATTATGATGTGTATTGATATTACCTAAATGTGATTTATTTGCTCATAATTTTTATATTGTTTGGATTGAATTTCAGCACCGATACCTTGGCATTGTTCGAGGAAAAGAAAGCATTTTGTTTCTCTTGCAGGTGTCATTTATAACGTTATATTTCATTGATTTTCAGGATGGCACAATTTGGAGGTCTGTTTGAGGCCAGTGGTTTGGAAGATGATACATCTACTTCTGACCATATTACCATGGAAGAGGTTCCAACTTTGCTTTCCACTTTTAAGAAACTTGGAATCAAACCCAAGATGGATAGCCCCGATGACTTCAAAGCTTGGGCTTTAGCTTATGCTGAATCGCTAGGAGGAACTGAACCGAAAGAACAGAAACCAGTTGTTAGCACGGTTGAGATTAGTCAACCACCCAGAATTTCTTTTTTCTCAGGTGACATTGGTGTCAAAGCAGAAAGTTCTTTTGATACTTGGGTCTATGAGATAGATTGTCTTAAGAGGGACAAGAAGCACTCTCCTGAGGTAATTACCCAGGCAGTCAGGCGGTCTCTTAAAGGCGATGCGGCTAAGGTTGCAATGCGCCTAGGTTCTGATGCTAGCCTTAGTCAGTTGGTTCATAAACTACAAAGTATTTATGGGTCGGTTGATGAGGGTGAGGCACTTCTTGGCGAGTTTTACAGCGCTCGGCAACAAGATGGCGAAGATGTTTCGTCTTGGGGTTGTCGAGTAGAGGATTTGTTTTATAGAGCTTTTAAGGGCAACGCAGATCAGATGAATGCCAACCACATGCTGCGAACTAGATTTTGGGGTGGACTACAACAGTGGATCAAGGATTGTAGTGGCCATATCTTTGACAAGATCCAAAATTTTGACAGACTGAGAGTGGAGCTGCGCCGAGTTGAACAGAACCATATGGTTTCGGATTTCATCGGGACGAAGCAACCCACCAAGAAGCCTGTTCCGGTCAAGAGGAGTTTGCTCGCTCCACCTCCACCACCGTCCGAAATGGAGGGTATCAAGAAACTTGAGGCCATGATGTACCAACTTTCTTCAAGATTCGACAAGTTAGAGACTCAGTTACATGACAGGCCAACCAGAGGTCCCACACCTGATAGACAGCCACCCACCACACCTTCGACTTATAAGGGTGTAAGAACCCATGCCCAGTTTTCTTCAGGCAGAACTCCACAACGTCGAAAGGAGATACAGTGTTGGAAATGTGGACAAGTTGGACACATAGCCATAGGTTGCAGAAATGAGCCTCTGGATTTAAACTGAAGACCACTTTTGTTGGGGAGCAAACAAAAGTTGGCACAGGCAAATGCTCCAAGGGTTTTCTCTTCCATTCCAGAGGGTCTCATTGGTGAAGCGAATGAGGTTTCCGTTGTTGTTGGTGGTAATTTGTGTACAGCTTTGTTGGATACAGGTTCCACTGTTTCAACAGTCAGCGAAACCTTTTATTCCAATTATCTCAAGGAAGCAGATATTCATCCTCTGACTGATCTGTTGAATATTGAATGTGCGGACGGTCAGTCACTACCATATAAAGGATATATTGAAACGACTGTGGTGTTACAGGGTTTGACTGATTCACCTAGGTTTTGTTTGTTTTTGGTTGTTCCGGATAGCAGTTACAACGCTAGTGTTCCAATTTTATTGGGAACAAATGTTTTAACCTCTGCTTTAGATGAATGTCGCCAAACTTATGGTGATAGATTTCTACAAGTAGCGGAATTGCGTACACCTTGGTACCTTGCTTTCAGGAGCATTGTGTTACAGGACAAGACACTTTCACGGTGTAAGGGTAGATTAGGTCTGGTTAGGAGTGCACAGAGAGATAGCATTACTATTCCACCTAATTCGACCATTACTATCCCTGGGTACCTGGATAAGAAGATTCCTTACAGGGATACATGTGCGATGATGGCAACAACAGGGAAATGTGATCATCCAGACTTAGAGGTATCGCCTGTTGTATTTAGGTACCAGTACAGATCCAATTCTCCAGTGGAGGTAAGATTGTCCAATGTAACTACTCAGACCGTTGTTATTCCGTCTAAGGGCCTTTTGTGTGAGATACAAGAAGTAACTTTGGAAGACGTAGAACAAAAGGAGGAAGATGACGAGTGGTTGCTGCAGAAGATTACTCTACCTTCACAAGGACTAACTCCGGAGCAGTTGCAGGAGGGGACCAACTTGATTTTAAAGTATCAAGATGTCTTTTCTGCAAGTGAGTTCGACATTGGGCACTGTACTAAGGTACAGCACAGAATTGAGCTTATTGACAGTACCCCGTTCAAGCAACGACATCGCCGCATTCCGCCGGCTATGTACGAAGAGATCAAACAACATTTACGACAGCTTTTGTTGTGTGGAATCATCCGGAGATCTCACAGCCCGTGGGCATCACCAGTGGTGATTGCAAAGAAGAAAGATGGTTCTTTACGGATGTGCGCAAACCAATAGTCCTGCAACGTACCAGAGACTCATGGAAGATTGTCTTGGAGATCTGTACCTGCAGAAGTGTTGTATATTCATTGATGATCTTATTGTATTTCATCATTTGAAGAGCATCTTCATCGACTGGAATTGGTATTTAACTGTCTTCGGGAATACAATCTCAAGTTGGCACCCAAGAAATGTAGTTTCTTTCAGGATCAAGTCAAGTATCTAGGGCACATTGTGTCCGTGGATGGCGTCAAGGTAGATCCTGAAAAGATAGAAAAGATTGTCAACTGGCCAGAACCTACTAATCCAGAGCAGTTGCGACAGGTCCTAGGATTTCTTGGGTACTATCGTAAGTATATTTCCAATTTCTCTACGATAGCACGGCCTGTTACGATTCTACTTCCACCAACCAGGACTAAACAGAAGAAGTCATCGAAGAAAAGACCAGTTGTGGTGGATTGGGTATGGGGAGCAGATCAACAAATCAGATCAGTTTGAAGCGGGCGCGTTGACCTCGCCACCTATTTTGGCGTATGCGGACCACTCTCTTCCATTTGAATTGCATTACAGATGCAAGCAGCTCTGGTCTTGGGGCAGTACTCTACCAGGAACAAGAGGGTACGAAGAGGGTGGTAGCTTATGCAAGCCGTGGTGTGTCAAAGACTGAGAGAAATTATGCAGCACACAAACTAGAATTTTTGGCACTGAAATGGGCAATTACTGAGAAATTCAGTGATTATTTATATGGCCACAAGGTTTGTTGTGTTTACGCGGATAACAATCCTCTCACCTATGTATTAACCACGGATAAACTAGATGCCACGGGCCATAGATGGTTAGCCTCTTTAGCGTCTTACGATATGTCAATTCAGTACCGGACAGGGAAAAGCAATGCAGATGCTGATGCGCTCTCTCGCCTCCCAGGTAATAACTACAGTGGGGAAAAGCAGCTAGGTATTACCTCTGAATCCATCAAGGCGATCGCAGCAGCATGTCAGACTCCCAGTTATTTTGAAAGTCTTTGTATGTCCTCGGATGTAATTGATGACGAGGATGAAGATGGACATTCAATCAATAAACATGACTCTTTGAGAGATTGGAGACATCACCAAACTGGAGATATAACCCTAGAACCATTCCTGAGAAGCTTGACACAAGGTACAAAACCATTTCTACAAGGGTTGCCTCGCTCAGCAGAAGCACTAGCGTTGTACCGGCGTTTGACCATCTGAAACTGTACAGGGGAGTTTTTTATATCGATCTACACTGGTTAATGGAGATGAGAAGATGCAGTTAGTACTCGCCAGTCAAGTTTCGACCCATGGCATTGCAAGGGCTCCACAACGACATTGGGCATATGGGCCGTGAGAGGACACTTGCTCTGTTAAAGGATAGATTTTACTGGCCAGCCATGTCCCAAGAGTGTCGATAAGTGGATTAAGAGCTGTGACAGATGTCTTCGCCGAAAAGGTCCAACAAACAGCCGGGCGCCACTTGTCAACATTACAACTAGTCAGCCTCTTGAGATAGTTTGCCTGGACTTTCTTACATTGGAGACTTCAAAGGGCGGCTTCCAAAATATCCTTGTTATAACAGACCATTTCACTCGATACGCTCAAGCCATACCTACGAGGAATCAGACTGCTAGAAACAACTGCAGAAGTGTGTTATTTAATAACTTTATTGTACACTATGGATTTCCTCAGCGGTTGCATTCAGACCAGGGTGCAAATTTTGAAAGCAAGCTTTGAAAGAAATGTGTTAAATCGCAGGAATACAAAAGTGAAGGACAACGCCATATCACCCAAGGGGTATTTGGAAAGGACAGAGCGGTTCAACAGGACATTATTGGATATGCTCGGTTACTCTGGATCCAGAAAAAGAAGGTTGACTGGAAAGAACCATGTAGCCCCTTTAGTGCATGCCTATAACTGTAACAGACATGATTCCCTGGTTATGCACAATTCTTTCTGATGTTTGGGCAGGAATCCACGGCTTGCCTGTTGATGTTGCCTTGGGTCTGGAACCAATGCAAGACAAGAAGAATCTACATGAGTACACGTCAGCTTTACGACAAAGACTGCAAGAATCATACAGGTTAGCGTCTAAGGCAGCAGAGCACAGTCGACAACATCAGAAGAAGGGCTATGATGTCAGAGTTCGGGGTTTCAATCCTGCAACCCGGCAACAGAGTTTTGGTTAGAAGATTGGCATTCGATGGTAAACATAAGATTGCCGACAGATGGGAAGAGGAACCTTACCTTATCCAAGATCAGCCAAACAAGGATATCCCTGTGTTTGTGGTGCGGAAGGAAATTGGACACGAAAAAAAAAAAAAAAAAAAAAAAAAAAAAAAAAAAAAAAAAAAAAAGTAGAACAAAAAAAAAAAAAGAAAAAAAAAAAAAAAAAAAAAAAAAAAAAAAAAAAAAAACACAAAAAAAAAAAAAAAAAAAAAAAAAAAAAAAAAAAAAGTAGAACCCACAGAACCTTCTGTTACCAATCGGATCTTCTTCCCATAGCTATTGATGTTCCAGATGTGCCAACACCAAAACCCAGATACGACCAACCCAACGACAGCGACAAAAGCCAACTGAAGTTACTGCTGAAAGGATACCCCAACGGAATTGGACGACGGAGCAACCCCGTCGGATGATGAAGACTATCTTCAAGTCGATTCTGTTGTGCTGGTTACAGAGGCAACAGTCACAGAACCAACAGAGGCCAGCACCACACCTGCTGCTGACAGGGACTCTGTTGGTGTTATGGGTATAGACAGCACTTCGTCAACGGATGATCATGAGATATCCCTTGTAGGTGAAGTAGCTAGTTCAGACCACGAGACAGTTGCGGATGAGACACAGCAGAGGTTGAGCCTGTTGCAGATTTTTGGTCTGAATCTGAAGACATTAGGAGTTCCAGTTCCAGTTCCAAGACGATCCATTAGAAAGAGACGGCCTCCAAAGTGGATGACACATGGGGATTTTGCCATGATCGAGTCTTTGGGATGTGACTGGAAGGACAGAGTAAAAATTCTCACGGATATGGCTTCAATGAACTTATTTGATCGGATGCCGATAGAAGCAGTAAATGCAGTACTGCAGATTGTTACAAAGTTCACTGGGGTCATATGACATTAAATGACGAGGACGTCATTTCACAACTAGGGGGGAGTATGTAACGGGGACGTAAATATTTGGCCGTTTGTATATAAATAACATATTTTTATCTATTACTATTAATATTTAATTTTAGGATTCTATTTATTTTATTATAGGATATTCTCATCTGCGTTGAGAATATCATATTGGTGCAATTAGACAAAGCTTTTATGGTTGTTTCTCGGCCATACTGCCTAGGGACGAGCCCATTGGTTGATTCTATCCAATGGTTATGTGCATTTGGTGACACGTGATCGTGAGTCAGATCCGTGCAGCGCCTGAGTGTAGACAGTGACACTACACGTTACATACTTACGACTTGCCGTTGCCTTTTTCTTTTCCTGAGCCTTTCGTTATCTTCAGACTTCCTTTTGGCACTTACAGGTTTGACTAATATGCATGTATTAATTGTTATAATGTTTATCTCATTATTTTAGATATATGTAAATGTAATACATAATGTGGGAAAAGTGTTTTAACCTTCTGACTACTGCAGGCGAGATATCTCGCCTGACGTCACGTCAGTCGATTATACTGTACACTGTATACAGTGCATTCCCAATTCATATTTCCCGCCGTTTTGCACACGACACGTCACCGGAAACGGAAATATAATTAAAGAAAAAAGTTTTTTTTTTAAAATGGTGGCTTTTGTTTTGATTTTTTCAATTGAAAAATACCTTGAAATTTTGAGTTCAAAAAGTGGTTTTCGGCAAGTATTTTCGGTTGACAACAATGGGCGGCACGTCGCGGTCATTTTCAGGGATCGATAGATGATTGTGACAGCTAATTTGATCTTTTTACTAACAACGAAAATTACCAAATATTGCAATATGAATCATTAGTTCGGGTTTTAAAAAAAAATTCTGGTCAGAAAACCACTGTTATCGGGAATAATGGACATAAATACTGGACAGCTGGCCACATAATGCCCGTAAGTAAATGCAACTTTTTGATTTTTTGCCTAATTTTAATCACCATTAGCCGATCTAAAATAATAAAAATTACAAAAAAAGACACGAAAATAATACTTGCCGATTATATATGAACTTTATTTCATGTTTTATAAAACATTTAAGTGAATATATGTGAGTAAAAAATTATAAACTTGTACCCACTCAACGTGGTTTTTGTTAAAAAAAATTAATCCAGTAGTCTAAAGGTTTAAACGTCCATAATTAATGCTAGGGTAAATACGTTTTAAATATTGAATTCACTACAAACACACTAAAACGAATAAATATATATATGGACGAGTTAACTTTATAAACAGTAATAAAGTAAAGTGGTGGATATATACTATTAAACGTATAAATATAGATAGAGGCGCAAGGTTAATTGTATAAGCAGAATAGTGATTAGTGTTGGATCAGGAGATGTCTAATTGCTGTAGGTTTTAGTTTTATTATCCATTTGAGTGGTAGCTTATATTTTACCCATTTATTCACAGGATATGAAGCCCAGGTACATGTAATAGTGTTATCATCCTATACGGTTCATCGCCCCCCCCAAAGCGAAGGTGTGTAGTAGTAGTATTGTCTATTTCTTTATTACATGCAATTCTTGCAGCGAAGGTGGTTTCACGTGCGTCTTGACCAACGTACGTGGACTTGTTTCACCTGCGCTGTAACGAGTATTTTATGTATATATATATATTGTTTTTTTTTAAATCGATTGTCCAGTTTGTATTCTGCAATGGTCTTTATTTTAATGTTTGTCATACAACCCGAACGTTATGTTTTATATGAATATTAGTGACGTTGGCAATAATGTTGCCAAGTCTTTACTGCTTTTTGTATTGTTTTTGTATAACCGCATTTAATTAATCTTAAATGCAATGTACTATTTTGATGATTGTTTTTTGGCACTAACGTCGCCGAAACGTATATGTTATTTTTTGAAGGAAAGTATTATGCCAGTAACTTGGCATAATTGTGTGATAATGGTTTTTTAAATGAGTATATATATTGCTATGTAATAAACATTTGTAATTTATTTTTATGATTAAGTCGAGGTTGTTAATTATTGTTATTATCAGTGTATTTATCGTTTGTAATTATTTTTACAGAACCACGCGTATGGTGTGATAGAGAGAATAAAACCCTCGAAACCCTTCCCAGCCTTGTTGTGTTTCTTTTGGGGAATACTTTCGAGCTAGGCTACATAGTATATCTATAACCCTCTTGCCATTCTCTCTCAATGTATTTATGCTTCATTATGTTTGTTTTGTTTTGTAAAGATATGTATTTTGACTTGGAGTCTAACCTGTCTAAGATGGCCACCAGTAAGACTGGTCAAGAACATCCACGTAGGCAGGTCTGGTGTGTGCCAGACTAACCGGATATGACGTTTCATCAAGCAATTTGACAGTATCCCTCGATTCCCATTGTGAAGTTACAACAGGTATGTAGGCCTATGATAAATACCGTTCTTTTTAAATTCTGACATGACTATGATATTCGGAAAAAGATGCTTTCTTTGTTACACTACCTCCGTTTTGTTTCTCCTTTTTGAGTTCGATCTCATTTCAGCTTATGTTTCTACTCACGTTCACAATGAAATAGTTGGTATCTCCAATAGCCTGCCTAAAAAAGTTATGAGTTCCAATTTTTAAATAAAATACTTTGATTATATTTCAGAGTCTATTGTGTCTCATTGCAATTGTTGTATTTGTTTCTGTGGAAATAAACTCAAGTGTATGTGGGACCTGAAGTATCTACAACACTGGCTGCTAGTTGAAACTGTGACGCCAGAACGCTGTTTCTCAAGGAAGCAGATATTCATCCTCTGACTGATCTGTTGAATACTGAATGTGCGGACGGTCAGTCACTACCATATAAAGGATATATTGAAACGACTGTGGTGTTACAGGGTTTGACTGATTCACCTAGGTTTTGTTTGTTTTTGGTTGTTCCGGATAGCAGTTACAACGCTAGTGTTCCAATTTTATTGGGAACAAATGTTTTAACCTCTGCTTTAGATGAATGTCGCCAAACTTATGGTGATAGATTTCTACAAGTAGCGGAATTGCGTACACCTTGGTACCTTGCTTTCAGGAGCATTGTGTTACAGGACAAGACACTTTCACGGTGTAAGGGTAGATTAGGTCTGGTTTGGAGTGCACAGAGAGATAGCATTACTATTCCACCTAATTCGACCATTACTATCCCTGGGTACCTGGATAAGAAGATTCCTTACAGGGATACATGTGCGATGATTGCAACAACAGGGAAATGTGATCATCCAGACTTAGAGGTATCGCCTGTTGTATTTAGATACGAGTACAGAACCAATTCTCCAGTGGAGGTAAGATTGTCCAATGTAACTACTCAGACCGTTGTTATTCCGTCTAAGGGCCTTTTGAGTGAGATACTTGAAGTAACTTTGGAAGACGTAGAACAATAGGAGGAAGATGACGAGTGGTTGCTGCAGAAGATTACTCTCCCTTCACAAGGACTAACTCCGGAGCAGTTGCGGGAGGGGACCAACTTGATTTTAAATTATCAAGATGTCTTTTCTGCAAGTGAGTTCGACATTGGGCACTGTACTAAGGTACAGCACAGAATTGAGCTTATTGACAGTACCCCGTTGAAGCAACGACATCGCAGCATTCCGCCGGCTATGTACGAAGAGATCAAACAACATTTACGACAGCTTTTGTTGTGTGGAATCATTCGGAGATCTCACAGCCCGTGGGCATCACCAGTGGTGATTGCAAAGAAGAAAGATGGTTCTTTACGGATGTGCGTTGATTACCGGCAGTTGAATCAACAAACCGTAAAGGATTCGTATGCTTTGCCTAGGACAGAAGAGATTTTTGATTGTCTGGCTGGTTCGAAGTTCTTCAGTGTTGTTGACATGAAGAGTGGATACCATCAGGTGGAGATAGCTGAAGAACATAAAGCCAGGACAGCGTTTACAGTAGGACCACTCGGCTTCTATGAGTATAACTGTATGGGTTTTGGACAAACCAATAGTCCTGCAACGTACCAGAGACTCATGGAAGATTGTCTTGGAGATCTGTACCTGCAGAAGTGTTGTATATTCATTGATGATCTTATTGTATTTTCATCATTTGAAGAGCATCTTCATCGACTGGAATTGGTATTTAACTGTCTTCGGGAATACAATCTCAAGTTGGCACCCAAGAAATGTAGTTTCTTTCAGGATCAAGTCAAGTATCTAGGGCACATTGTGTCCGTGGATGGCGTCAAGGTAGATCCTGAAAAGATAGAAAAGATTGTCAACTGGCCAGAACCTACTAATCCAGAGCAGTTGCGACAGGTCCTAGGATTTCTTGGGTACTATCGTAAGTATATTTCCAATTTCTCTACGATAGCACGGCCTGTTACGATTCTACTTCCACCAACCAGGACTAAACAGAAGAAGTCATCGAAGAAAAGACCAGTTGTGGTGGATTGGGTATGGGGAGCAGATCAACAAATCAGATCAGTTGAAGCGGGCGTTGACCTCGCCACCTATTTTGGCGTATGCGGACCACTCTCTTCCATTTGAATTGCATTACAGATGCAAGCAGCTCTGGTCTTGGGGCAGTACTCTACCAGGAACAAGAGGGTACGAAGAGGGTGGTAGCTTATGCAAGCCGTGGTGTGTCAAAGACTGAGAGAAATTATGCAGCACACAAACTAGAATTTTTGGCACTGAAATGGGCAATTACTGAGAAATTCAGTGATTATTTATATGGCCACAAGTTTGTTGTGTTTACGGATAACAATCCTCTCACCTATGTATTAACCACGGATAAACTAGATGCCACGGGCCATAGATGGTTAGCCTCTTTAGCGTCTTACGATATGTCAATTCAGTACCGGACAGGGAAAAGCAATGCAGATGCTGATGCGCTCTCTCGCCTCCCAGGTAATAACTACAGTGGGGAAAAGCAGCTAGGTATTACCTCTGAATCCATCAAGGCGATCGCAGCAGCATGTCAGACTCCCAGTTATTTTGAAAGTCTTTGTATGTCCTCGGATGTAATTGATGACGAGGATGAAGATGGACATTCAATCAATAACATGACTTTGAGAGATTGGAGACATCACCAAACTGGAGATATAACCCTAGAACCATTCCTGAGAAGCTTGACACAAGGTACAAAACCATTTCTACAAGGGTTGCCTCGCTCAGCAGAAGCACTAGCGTTGTACCGGACGTTTGACCATCTGAAACTGTACAGGGGAGTTTTATATCGATCTACACTGGTTAATGGAGATGAGAAGATGCAGTTAGTACTCCCAGTCAAGTTTCGACCCATGGCATTGCAAGGGCTCCACAACGACATTGGGCATATGGGCCGTGAGAGGACACTTGCTCTGTTAAAGGATAGATTTTACTGGCCAGCCATGTCCAAGAGTGTCGATAAGTGGATTAAGAGCTGTGACAGATGTCTTCGCCGAAAAGGTCCAACCAACAGCCGGGCGCCACTTGTCAACATTACAACTAGTCAGCCTCTTGAGATAGTTTGCCTGGACTTTCTTACATTGGAGACTTCAAAGGGCGGCTTCCAAAATATCCTTGTTATAACAGACCATTTCACTCGATACGCTCAAGCCATACCTACGAGGAATCAGACTGCTAGAACAACTGCAGAAGTGTTATTTAATAACTTTATTGTACACTATGGATTTCCTCAGCGGTTGCATTCAGACCAGGGTGCAAATTTTGAAAGCAAGCTTTTGAAAGAAATGTGTTAAATCGCAGGAATACAAAAGTGAAGGACAACGCCATATCACCCAATGGGTATTGGAATGACAGAGCGGTTCAACAGGACATTATTGGATATGCTCGGTACTCTGGATCCAGAAAAGAAGGTTGACTGGAAGAACCATGTAGCCCCTTTAGTGCATGCCTATAACTGTAACAGACATGATTCCACTGGTTATGCACAATTCTTTCTGATGTTTGGCAGGAATCCACGGTTGCCTGTTGATGTTGCCTTGGGTCTGGAACCAATGCAAGACAAGAAGAATCTACATGAGTACACGTCAGCTTTACGACAAAGACTGCAAGAATCATACAGGTTAGCGTCTAAGGCAGCAGAGCACAGTCGACAACATCAGAAGAAGGGCTATGATGTCAGAGTTCGGGGTTCCATCCTGCAACCCGGCAACAGAGTTTTGGTTAGAAGATTGGCATTCGATGGTAAACATAAGATTGCCGACAGATGGGAAGAGGAACCTTACCTTATCCAAGATCAGCCAAACAAGGATATCCCTGTGTTTGTGGTGCGGAAGGAAATTGGACACGGTAAAAGTAGAACACTTCACAGGAACCTTCTGTTACCAATCGGATCTCTTCCCATAGCTATTGATGTTCCAGATGTGCCAACACCAAAACCCAGACGACCAACCCAACGACAGCGACAAAAGCCAACTGAAGTTACTGCTGAAAGGATACCCCCAACGGAATTGGACGACGGAGCAACCCCGTCGGATGATGAAGACTATCTTCAAGTCGATTCTGTTGTGCTGGTTACAGAGGCAACAGTCACAGAACCAACAGAGGCCAGCACCACACCTGCTGCTGACAGGGACTCTGTTGGTGTTATGGGTATAGACAGCACTTCGTCAACGGATGATCATGAGATATCCCTTGTAGGTGAAGTAGCTAGTTCAGACCACGAGACAGTTGCGGATGAGACAGCAGAGGTTGAGCCTGTTGCAGATTTTTGGTCTGAATCTGAAGACATTAGGAGTCCAGTTCCAGTTCCAAGACGATCCATTAGAAAGAGACGGCCTCCAAAGTGGATGACACATGGGGATTTTGCCATGATCGAGTCTTTGGGATGTGACTGGAAGGACAGAGTAAAAATTCTCACGGATATGGCTTCAATGAACTTATTTGATCGGATGCCGATAGAAGCAGTAAATGCAGTACTGCAGATTGTTACAAGTTCACTGGGGTCATATGACATTAAATGACGAGGACGTCATTTCACAACTAGGGGGAGTATGTAACGGGGACTAAATATTTGGCCGTTTGTATATAAATAACATATTTTATCTATTACTATTAATATTTATTTTAGGATTCTATTTATTTTATTATAGGATATTCTCAATCTGCGTTGAGAATATCATATTGGTGCATTAGACAAAGCCTTTTATGGTTGTTTCTCGCCATACTGCCTAGGGACGAGCCATTGGTTGATTCTATCCAATGGTTATGTGCATTTGGTGACACGTGATCGTGAGTCAGATCCGTGCAGCGCTGAGTGTAGACAGTGACACTACACGTTACATACTTACGACTTGCCGTTGCCTTTTTCTTTTCCTGAGCCTTTCGTTATCTTCAGACTTCCTTTTGGCACTTACAGGTTTGACTAATATGCATGTATTAATTGTTATAATGTTTATCTCATTATTTTAGATATATGTAAATGTAATACATAATGTGGAAAAGTGTTTAACCTTCTGACTACTGCAGGCGAGATATCTCGCCTGACGTCACGTCAGTCGATATACTGTACACTGTATACAGTGCATTCCCCAATTCATATTTCCCGCCGTTTTGCACACGACACTCACCGGAAACGGAAATATAATTAAAGAAAAAAGTTTTTTTTTTAAATGGTGGCTTTTGTTTTGATTTTTTCAATTGAAAATACCTTGAAATTTTGAGTTCAAAAAGTGGTTTTCGGCAAGTATTTTCGGTTGACAACAATGGCGGCACGTCGCGGTCATTTTCAGGGATCGATAGCTGATTGTGACAGCTAATTTGATCGTTTTACTAACAACGAAAATTACCAAATATTGCAATATGAATCTTAGTTCGGGTTTAAAAAAAAATTCTGGTCAGAAAACCACTGTTATCGGGAATAATGGACATAAATACTGGACAGCTGGCCACAAATGCCCGTAAGTAAATGCAACTTTTTTGATTTTTTGCCTAATTTTAATCACCATTAGCCGATCTAAAATAATAAAAATTACAAAAAAAGACACGAAAATAATACTTGCCGATTAATATATGAACTTTATTTCATGTTTTTATAAAACATTTAAGTGAATATATGTGAGTAAAAATTATAAACTTGTACCCACTCAACGTGGTTTTTGTTAAAAATTAATCCAGTAGTCTAAAGGTTAAACGTCCATAATTAATGCTAGGTAAATACGTTTTAAATATTGAATTCACTAAAACACACTAAACGAATAAATATATATATGGACGAGTTAACTTTATAAACAGTAATAAAGTAAAGGTGTTGGATATATACTATTAAACGTATAAATATAGATAGAGGCGCAAGTTAATTGTATAAGCAGAATTAGTGATTAGTGTTGGATCAGGAGATGTCTAATTGCTGTAGTTTTATTATCCATTTGAGTGGTAGCTTATATTTTACCCATTTATTCACAGGATGAAGCCCAGGTACATGTAATAGTGTTATCATCCTATACGGTTCATCGCCCAAAGCGAAGGTGTGTAGTAGTAGTAGTATTGTCTATTTCTTTATTACATGCAATTCTTGCAGCGAAGGTGTTTCACGTGCGTCTTGACCAACGTACGTGACTTGTTTCACCTGCGCTGTAACCGAGTATTTTATGTATATATATATATTTTTTTTTTTAAATCGATTGTTCCAGTTTGTATTCTGCAATGGTCTTTATTTTAATGTTTGTCATACAAACCCGAACGTTATTGTTTTATATTGATATTAGTGACGTTGGCAATAATGTTGCCAAGTCTTTACTGCTTTTTGTATTTTTTTGTATAACCGCATTTAATTATCTTAAATGCATGTACTTATTTTGATGATTGTTTTTGGCACTAACGTCGCCGAAACGTATATGTATATTTTTGAAGGAAAGTATTATGCCAGTAACTTGGCATAATTGTGTGATAATGGTTTAAATGAGTATATATATTGCTATGTAATAACATTTGTAATTTATTTTTATGATTAAGTCGAGGTTGTTAATTATTGTTATTATCAGTGTATTTATCGTTTGTAATTATTTTTACAGAACCACGCGTATGGTGTGATAGAGAGAATAAACCCTCGAACCCTTCCCAGCCTTGTTGTGTTTCTTTTGGGGAATACTTTCGAGTAGGCTACATATATATCTATAACCCTCTTCCATTCTCTCTCAATGTATTTATGCTTCATTATTTTGTTTTGGTTTTGTAAAGATATGTATTTTGACTTGGAGTCTAACCTGTCTAAGATGCCACCAGTAAGACTGGTCAAGACATCCACGTAGGCAGGTCTGGTGTGTGCCAGACTAACCGGATATGACGTTTCATCAAGCAATGTGACAGTATTCCCTCGATTCCCATTGTGAAGTTACAACAGGTATGTAGGCCTATGATAAATACCGTTCTTTTAAATTCTGACATGCCTGATATTCGGAAAAGATGCTTTCTTTGTTACACTACCTCCTTTTGTTTCTCCCTTTTGAGTTCGATCTCATTTCAGCTTATTTTTCTACTCACGTTCACAATGAAATAGTTGTATCTCCAATAGCCTGCCTAAAAGTTATGAGTTTCCAATTTTTAAATAAAATACTTTGATTATATTTCAGAGTCTATTGTGTCTCATTGCAATTGTTGTATTTGTTTCTGTGGAAATAAACTCAAGTGTATGTGGGACCTGAAGATCTACAACACTGGCTGCTAGTGAACTGTGACGCCAGACGCTGTTCCCAATGTAAACATTCTTTGCAGGAAGCTACTTGCGTTTTTGTTTCAAAATGTTTAATTAAAAAACGCCGGCTAGTTCCGAATGGGAACGAATAATGGAGAATTGAAAAATAATAGGTAATTTGATGTTACAGGAAGTGTAAATGTTATATTTATTTATGCAGTTCAGCAATTATTGCTGTAAATGGATGTTTGAAAAAAAAAATGAGAAAACGATCAACCTGAAAATTGAGCAAACATACGTCATGCGCACAATTCATATGAAGAGGAAGCACACAAAAGGTGACGTATACCTTTAACATAACGTTTAATCTTTATATAATCCGGTTTTGAAATACTTGTACTATGTTGAGCTAACTGCCAGGAGTATATACTGGGAGGAGGCGGGGGACCTATACTATGTATGTATGGTTGATTTTACAAAATTTAATACTGTTTTAAAAATATGATTGGGGAGGGGGGAATGATCCCCGTGCACCCTCCCTACGCCACTGGATGAGGTTCAGTTGATCATTGATCACTTAACAACAATCCTAGCTTCACACTTCCATACATCTCCGTAATGCAATTACATTCGGAAAATGCTGACAGCCGAAAATGAATTCTGAACAGTTTGTTGACAAGTCATTGAAACGAAAGCCTCATAGTAATCAAGAAACCTGTCTACAGAATGTATACAAATAGCTACTCCACATTTTGAAAAGGGTGCTTGGTATGCTAGATTTGTATTTGATGTTTTAAAATTAATTGATCGTAAGTATTGTGATAATAGTTTTCCATCTTCTTGTCAGATGTCTACAAAAACCATGAACGCAGAAAAGTGAACAAAGAGTTATTTTGAGAATAATATATGTCTGTACATTCTATGTATGTATGTATGTATGTATGTATGTATGTATGTATGTATGTATGTATGTATGTGCGTACGTACGTACGTACGTACGTACGTATGTATGTATGTATATATTTATATATGTATGTATGTGTATTTGGGATGGGATAGTAAAAAAAACGTACAAAACAAATATCACAAAAAAACCTATTAAAATGGGAATAGTCGGGTCAATATGTGAAAAAATACCCCCTTACCCCAAAGAAATTGTAACAAAAGCGTTCTCAACGGTTTTTGGTCCTATTTATGGTGGAGAATAACATATAAAAAGTCTACCAAAGTCTGACTCCTCGAAATCGGCTTTTTTTCAAATGGCGTCCAAGATGGCCGCCATTACCAAACATTGACATATCTCCTTTATTATCAATTGTTGTCACAAGTCAAGGGTACTAATATAAGAACCATATTATATTTTAGAACATTTATTGTAAATACTTGGGTAATTGAGAATATATTGTTGAACTGTGTGTCATAGCTTGCTAAGGCAAACTATATTTTTATACTGTAATCACTAGCAGAGGTGTTTGTAAAGAACTTGGGCTCGGGCTTACATTGGTGAACACTTTTGTTTGTGAGTGAAGCATGCATAGTGGGGATATAGTTGGGAGATGTAATGAGTTGTGGGCAGTCACATAACGTTCTTGAGAGAGAAACTGTGTGTTAAGATATTGTGAAATATTTTATTCTGTATAACTCTGGGTTGATGACAACCGTAAGTAGATTTTGTTTGTTTGTTGTATAACTGTGGTATACTATTGTGTATATGTGTCAGTAGTTGTATGTAACGTCATTGCAAAACAAAAGTCTTAGGTAAATCTGATTTATGTAATATTTAAGACACTTGTGAAGTGCGGACATTATATTAAGAGAAAATTGTCTAACATCTGATATGGTAATATAAATATTACATGGTTTTGATTAGGGTATATTGTATTTCAGTGTATTTGTGTATTGGGTCCTGGTGATGACGAACGTAGATGATGTATTCTGGGAGTTGGCGAAGAGTGAGTCTGGTGAATGGCGGTGGTGATAATGGTGAACAGAGAAGATGATCAGTGAATAATCGTGACGATAGTGTTAATGATTTTGACGAACGGCGAAGGTGATCTGAGTGACCCTGACAAAGAGTGTTGATGATTCTGGTGAATTATGGTAGTAATAATGGTGAATTGAGAAGATGATCCGTGAATGATCGTGACGAGGGTGTCAATGATTTTGGCGAACGACGAAGGTGATCTGTGAATGATCCTGACAAAGAGTGTTGATGATTCGGGTGAATGATGGTGGTAATAATGGTGAATGGAGGAGATGATCAGTGAAGGATCGTGATGAGGGTACCAATGATTCTGGTGAACGACAGGGGTATTAATGGTAAACGACAACGATGATCGGTGAATGATCATTATGAGGTGTGATGATTCTAGTGAATGATTCTAGTGAATGATAAAAATGATAATGGGGAATGGTGAAGATGATCAGTGAATTATCATGACAAGGGTGATGATGAGGGTGACTTATGATGATGAATTGTGAAATGTGATGAATAGTGGAAGACAGACATTTTAGTATTATTTTGTGGTTAAAAGATTTTTACTCTATTTAATATTGATTCATAGTTTAATTTACATGTGATATGTGTTACATGCGTGAAAGTGCAATATGTATTGGTTGGGAGGGAAGGGTTATGTAAATAAATGTGTATGAATGATTCCTGAGTTGTCGTCTTGTTTCTTTTGGGATACCGACCCGTGACAGCCGATATTTTGATGTTTATACCCATGTTTTTGGGGTCATAGAAACCAATGGTGCCATCAAACTTTGTGTCGTGCGACTGGGTCACCTAGAAATCCAAAATGGCGTCCAAGATGGCCACCGTGACAATGAAAAAGGCATATGTTGGTTATAATTACTCTAGAGCCACAGTTTTGGTGTCTACACCCAGGTTTTAGGAATGAAATCGAGGTATCAAAATTAAAGTCAAATGGTTGATTTACCAAGAAACTCAAAATGGTGCCCTTAGTGGACACCCCCAGAATAGAATACTTATCAGACACATTGCAGTTGTTGTTAAACTCCATGTTTTTTGGGAAGAACAGGAGTAGGAAAGTTGCCAGCATTGGGCAAACTATCATTCAGGCCGTTAGACCCCGCACTGTGATTGCCCCTTTGCAACTTGGCCTAGCTGTCCAAGCACACCACATGTACCGCTCTAGATTTCTCAATGACACACTGCATGAAATGGGGTTTGGTTCTTCATATGCTGAGGTCTAAAGATTCGAGAAGAACGCGGCTGACTCGGCTCCAGAGTCAATCATTCCAGACCTTCTTGGAATGACTGTTTTGTTCGCGGCTGACAATGTAAATCATAATATCATAACATTGGATGGGAAGGGAACTTTCCACGGAATGGGTATGGTGGCTGCCTTGACGCCCGGGCAGAAAGTTAGTCGTGTTATTCAGAGGAAACAACTGTCACAAATCAACATCACTGACAAATCCAAAGTTGGCATTAAGGAATACCGCTTTGCTAGGAAGGCCTGCAAGGATATCACCTTTCAAGAATGTCTGTCACTGCTTGAATGTGATAAGCGAGTTGACATCCTGTGGAACTTTCATTCAACTTTAGACAAACCCTCCCTAGCTGGCAAGGACTGATGATTGTTCTGCATAAAGATATGGACCACCCTGGTCAGTCTTCAGTTACGTATTTGCCAATGATAGACATGTATTCTGGATATATGACATGCATTCTCTCCACCCTGGAATATATATGTGACATCGCGTTCAAACACCACATTCCGCCTGTCATCACCTTCGACCAACCGCTCTATTGGAAGGCCGCTGAAATCATTGCCGAACACAGGAACAACCACTTGAAGACCATTGTGCTCATGCTTGGTTGTTTCATACCTTCATGAACTTGCTTGGGGCGATTGGCACACTCATGTCAGGTACAGGGTTGAACAGTGTGCTAGGTGAAATTTACGGAGAAAATACGGGAAGGCGGTCCAGCGTGCATTTCGAGGACACTTGTTGGTGAACAAATGCCTCAATAAAATGATTGTCACAGAGATCGTCGATGAAGAACCAGACTTGAGTCCCCTTGTTAGCAGAGCAGAAGACATATACACAGCTTTGATTGAAGAAAAGATGACCATGGACAGTGCTAAAACATCAGAGACATTGGCACAGTTGGCCACCGCTATTGACAAAAAGATATCCGTGAAAGATCAAAAAGTAGTCAGCTGTGGTTGAATTATTAGGAAATGGTGAACGTGTCGACGTCTCTAATCAAAGCAGATCGCACCGGCAATTGGCAGATGCACCTTCAGACAGTGTCCGAATGCTTGCCAATCTTCGCAGCTACAGGCCACTTCAATTATTTGAAGTCTGCATATTACTATGTGCAGGAAATGTCCCAACTTGAGACACGACATCCAGATTTGTTCGAAAGATTCCAACAGGGATACCATGTCAATCGTCGTAGCAATAAGTTTTGGGCAGGACTCAGTGCAGACCTCGTGATTGAACAATGTTTGATGAGATCACTCAAGACCTCTGGGGGGCTTACGCGAGGGAGTGGCATGAGTGAAGAGCAATGCGCCCTATGCACATTATCAACTCCAGTCACCTCCGAATACAACCACGCCATGCAAGAATTCAATGACCTATCTTTCACAACCAGTGAACAGCATAAAGAGACATCGCAAAGTAGAATTGAAAGAGACTCACACGATCTGCAGAAGATCCTGTCTAAATTGGCCACTTGCTCGCCTTTTCCCGAGGATCCGTCCTTAAGGAACATTGTAAATGGTGTTGTTGCAGATTCAGAGGTTGATGTACATGAGTTTCATTCAGTAGGAGAAGGAATCATTAGCAAAATGATTGGACAACCTGTGTTCTCAATGGCTTTCAGGAGGAAGGACAAGGCAAAAACCCTTGGCATTAGCACATCTGTGACAGTAGCCCCTGACAGGACAATTGATCCAGGACTGTTGTTCCAAAGATTTTTGGTGGTGTCAAAGACAGCAGATATGTCACTTGAAGATGTCATGAGATATGAACTTAGTCCTTTTCCATCTGCATTGTTTGAGGCCAAGAAGGTTTTTCGGAAGCCAGATAAGCCTCAACTAGCCCATGCCATTCTTGAAGACATAGAAATAGGTTCAAAATATCAAGACACATCGGAGGAAGGAAAGAATGATCCATCCAAAACTCAGCATTATGTGCTTGGTGGAGGATCTTTGCTCCAGCGGATGCCTTGGAAAAGGGGCGACACCTACGGCACAATTGCGCAGTCCTATGTGGAGTTTACTGTGAATCGTTTCCCTTCTGCAACAGTTATATTTGATGGGTACCTCAGAGGTCCTGCAATTAAAGAACATTCACCAGAGGCGCGGGAAAAACAGCTACCCCGCAGTAAGCTTTACTGAAGAGACTGAATTTGTAGGCAACAAGGATGAATTCCTTTCTAGAGACAGCAACAAGCAGAACATGATAAACCTTACAAGCCAGAAACTCCGTGACAGAGGCTGTGAAGTCATCAATTCACAAGGAGATGCTGATGTCGATATTGTTATGGCTGCTGTCGATATTGTTATGGCTGCTGTTCAGTCTTCAGAGATGCATTCCACAACAGTGATTGGAGAAGACACTGATCTCCTAGTTCTCCTTCTCCATTATGGTAAACAAAGCAATAAAGACCTGTTCTTTCGTTCAGACAAGGCTAATGCAAATGCTGTTTATCATATCAGCAAGCTACAGGCTGTTCTTGGAGAGCAGTTGTGTACACAGTTACTCTTTCTCCATGCGTACACGGGATGTGATACGACTTCTAGGATTTTTGGTGTTGAAAAAAAGACTGTTCTGCAGAAGGTGAAAGGTGACACTAATTTGAAGGCCTGTGCAAATGCATTCGTCACTCCAAACCAGGCTGCAGATACTATTCAAGTTGAAGGTGGTAAAGCTATGACTATCATTTTTGGGGGCAAGCCGACTGATTCTCTGGGATCATTGCGCTACAGCACCTTCAGTAAGAAGGTGGTGTCCTCCAAGTCATTTGTAACACCGGAGCAACTGCCACCAACAGAATCATCAACGAAATTTCACAGTCTCAGGGCCTATTATCAAATAATGGTATGGATGGGGCAAGAGAATGGAATGGACCCACGTGAGTGGGGTTGGAAGCGTGAGGGAAACATTTATGCACCTGTTGAATCCGACATGAAACCAGCGCCAGACTATTTGTTGAAAATTGTGCATTGTAACTGCACAACTGCTTGTGGCACCTCAAGGTGCACTTGTAGAAGTTATGTTTACCATGTACACCGGCATGTGGACAGTCTCAGCTAGACGTTTGTGACAATCCATACAATCAGACAATTATTGAAGAAAGTGATGACGATTCCTTGTGAGAGGTGTTCATTCGGGACGTTTTATGGCAGTCCTACAGGTATGGAGTTGTCCATCGTGGGCACCATTTTGAATTTCTTGGTAAATTAGCCATCTGACTTTAAATTTGATAGCTCCACTGCATACCTTGAACCCTAAAACCTGGGTGTAGACACCAAAACTATGGCTCTAGGGTAATCGATAACCAAGATATGCCTTTTTCATTGTCGCGGTGGCCATCTTGGACGTCATTTTGGATTTCTAGATGACCCAATCACATGACACTAATTTTGATGGCACCATTGGTTTCTATGACCCCAAAAACATGGGTATAGACACCAAAACATTGGCTGTACAATTGATAATAAAGGAGATATGTCCATTTTTTTTATAACGGCGGCCATCTTGAACACCATCTTGGAAAAAACTATTTCGAGGGGTCAGACCTTGGTAGACTTTTTATATGTTATTCTCCACCATTCATAGGACCAAAAACCATTGAGAACGCTTTTGTTACAATTTCTTTGGGGTTCAACCATATATTGACCCGTCTAGAAGGAATCAAAATGCCACACGCATTATGAACGGTCCTTTACGAATCTCATATCATATAGAATGTACTCTATTTATCTGCTATAGTGTCAGTCAGTTCACAATTCCAAGGACATGCCCAGGGGCTTAATTTTCTTAGTAAAATAATCATGTAGAACTAAAATTTACCTTCGTATGTAACATAACGCACATTAAAATGTCGTGTAACTTTGTTAGAATGGTATAAAACTGTCACGGTCACGCGTTTCTGATTCAGAATTACAATAACATATAAGGGACCATTCAGTAATTACTTAACAGGCATTCGTTCCAGCCAGTGCACCACGACTGTTATATGAAAGGCCGTGGTATGTGCTATCCAGTCTGTGGGATGGTGCATATAAAAGATTCCTTGCTACTAATGAACAAATGTAGCGGCTTTCCTCTCTTAGACTATACGTCTCCCCCCCCCCCCCCCCCCACCATCCCCATGTGAAATGGCGGAGGTTAGGTGAGTTTTAGGATCGAACCTCTCCTACCCTCCCAGTTGACCCTGTAGGTCCATTACCTTTGTGAGGACGTACACGTTCAATATGTCTGACAGTTTGTGTATTATCGAGGCAGCAGGTTTCGTCTCTGGTACGGTTAGCTCACTCCAAACTTAAAATTACATTTAAGAGTGTGCGTCTGAGCATAAAACATTGTGATGATGATCACAAGTCATGATTTCAACCCCGCTAACTATTTCCACTTCCACGTCAAACTGGCCCCAGTAATGCGTTTTACCCTCTCTTCCAACACAGCCCAAGTGCGTGTGCAGGGAATTTAGCAGGCAGTGGTCTAGAGTGTGACGAGTGAAGTTTATAGGAGGGTCGAGACATGCTCTACCGGAAAATATACTGAAAAAATTCTTTAGCGAGAGGAGGAAGAGGGTACGATCCCCAAACCAACCCTATTCATGCGAGAGAGAGAAAGATACAGAAACATACGCAGATGCGCTCCGACTCATTTAGGCCAACTCTAACGTTTATATGACTTCCTATAATATGTTAACGGTCCCTACGTTACTTCGTGTTCAGGATATCATGTCTGTCAAAAGTACTGGAAATCGTGAGACTACTGCTCATCATATCTGCTGTTTGCTGAAGATGCAGTCCTCACAGCAAAGTATTGCTGTACTTTCACATTGTGATAAATAATTACACAATAAATATATCAATTTATACTATGTCTTCTGATATTATTATTATTATTATTATTATTATTATTATTATTACGCTAACTCTTTGTTTTCGCACTTGACTTACTGACATAAAACCAATATTTGACGTAAATCATGACAATTTAATAGCCTCCGTATAATATTGTCTTTTAGGATAAGTCGCTATTCCATTCACGTACAAGAACGTGTCTGGAGCTGACTGATAGGAATCGTGTAGTGCTGTCTACCTGCCAGCTTAGTGCTCGTCAGGTCTGGACGTGGAGCAGACGGCCGGCAGACGGACCTATTCCTCCATGGAAAGCACACAGCTACGGCTGAACAAGCACCAACCAGAGCTGTGACACGGTGTCTAGCAGGTTGTACCATACCAAATAAAATCCCATAGGCGACCATGTTAACGTTTGTGCTTAAAAACACTATATGCAATATATCAACCAAACTATTAACCATAAATATCAGTACTACAACCCCTACCTCAAAGTATTAACTGAAGAAAATGGTATCTTTGATGGCTCATTTTCGGTATAAACAGATGTTTTTACAACACCGTAGTTTCGCACACAATTTGAGTACTTTTTTTTTCCACAAGGCTACTTGACAAAGTGATACTAGATGAAATAAAATTGCATACATGTTTAGCCCAGATGAAACTAATTTTGTTTAGAAAACTCACATTTATAACCAATCACAGGACTTGTTGTCTTAACTTCTCTATTAAAAGTTCGATGTACCTCGAACTTTGACCCAGCCGGAAATTATTTGGTTTAATGCTACCAGCGAGAGTGTACTATATGTAGCAAGGGCCAGTTGCCCGTTCGGAAAAATAAGCTAAAGTGCCAATTTTTTTGTCTTGTTAAAATAAATCCTGAAAGACATGCATACATACATACACACACACACACACACACGCGCGCGCGCACACACGCACGCACGCACGCACGCAATTGCTTCCCCTGCCCCACCCGAAGGGTACGGCTCTGAAATATAATGATTGTAGTGAAAGTGAAATTATACACGCACAAAGTATGTCAATCATAGCTATTACAGTCCGTTTGCATTAAAAGGAAACCGATGAATTGGCATCTAATTATATGATGAATAAAGTTGAAAATCACAGTTACCAACCAAAATCAAATTTTTTACTAAAGATTTCTACGTCAATGAAAAACGTTTATTATAGATAAATATCATTTTACAGGGCAGAGAATAATCAAATTTATCTATAATGCAGATCAAAGACCGTGGTATGTGCTATCCTGTCTATGGGATGGTGCATATAAAAGGTCCCTTGCTGCTAATCGAAAAGAGTAGTCCATGAAGTGGCGACAGCGGGTTTCCTCCCTTAATATCTGTGTGGTCCTTAACCATATGTCCGGCGCCATATAACCGTAAATAAAATGTGTTGAGTGCGTCGTTCAATAAAACATTTCCTTCGTTCCTTCGATAATGCAGTACACAAAGACTAAATGTCTAACTACCCGTGCTTTACATCAATACAATTTGATGATGATTTGTAAAGAAACGTTTTTATTTAAATACTGAAACAAACAAAAGATATTCGAGTTTAAAACTTAATAATGTGTTTTTGGATGAATTTTATCTTTACTCGTTATATAATTATATGTCAGTTCATCGGTTCACTCTTGTCGCAAACGGATTGTAGTTTATAAATACGTGCATTATCGTTTCTTTACCAGATTTACATAAAACACTGTTACAACCCATTTTGTCGCATTCAAAACGTGTAGACATACTACTCTGGAAAGTAGTTAAGTTGTAAAATAAAACAGTTTACTTAATTAACTTTTCATTTTATGTGGACTGCAGAATAAATAAAATAACTTTTACCATCTTAAGAATTGGCTTTATCTTTCTTAGGTTGAATGGCAAATACCATTCGGATGGGCCTCACAGCATTCGCAATTCTAACTTCTCATGAGAACCACTGACACACAATTAGCCACTCATGTTAAAAACCCATATTATTTTAATGAGTTGTTTCCCTTGTCAAATAAACGTAGTTGACGAAACCAAAATGAGTGATAAGGCTGTACAAATATGTCAGAAACACAAGCGAATGAAACGGGGCAGTGGGTAGGGTGGGATGGTGTGCTGGAGTAAAACGTCACATTCGGGCAAAGGTTAGATATATATATATATATATATATATATATATATATATATATATATATATATATATATATATATATATTCGGGCATAATGTGCTAACCTGAGACCTTTTTACCATGTATTTCTACTATTCTACCCTCAATATTAGTTGCAATCCATTTTAAAATGCGTAGTGATTGTTTGCAACCTTATTTGGACGTTTAGTTGTAATGCTAATATAAATATTGTTATCCAAATTCGAGCATTTTCGTTTAATTGTTAAATAAAACATTACTTTATAGATTTGTAAATTCTGGAAGACACTCTGTGACAGGAAGGAAAGATGGATTGTTTAACGGCACCTCAGGACACAGCAACCACGCTGTGTATGTGTAAACGAAATCTCGCAAAGATGCCAATTATAGATCGAGACCCTCAGATATTATATATATATTGATATTATAGTGAATGGATGTTGCTGTAGTAAGATCTAGGGGGAAGAGTGCTGAGGATGCGCCAATCCCCAGAATTTCGAAGTGCCCCGAAAAATGCAAAAGAATACATTGAATGTGCATTTTTTAAACTTTACACCCTGTGTCTAGCAAAACGCTTGTATTCGCCCAGAAATATTGTCTTCACTATTAACTGATAATAATTATTTCCAAAATAAATATAATAAAGATATTTCACTAACAATGTCTTAGTGACATTAAAACATTATTAATTTATTTGTACGAGCTAACCGTTTTGTTGTACACGTTGAATAATGATCGTAGACATCAACAGTGACATTGTTCACATATTTCTGAATTTAAGCTAATAATAAAATTCAGAAGAATGTACCCGAAGCAACTTTGACGTCCTTAATCATATTAAAACGTCATCGTATTGTTGACGAAACATTGTTTACTGCAACGTCCGTAATATACGAAAAGTAGCATTCAAGTTTTTTTATTTTTATTTTTTTTAAAGTTTCATTAGCAAAACAAATTCTAAGATGACGTCGCAGACGCTTACGCTTGGGCCTACATGTCTGAGACGTTTTAAAGCAGCTTGTCTATTGCATTAAAACAGGAATAGCTCGAAGGTGGGGACTGGACGTAACATGCTGATCCCTCAGTAATAATAATAATATATATTTAAAAATAATAATGATAATAATAATAATAATAATAATAATAACAATAATAAAAATGTAATTAATTAATTTTAAAAGTCAAGTAGAAGATGAAAAGAAGAATGAATATCAATGTATATACATAGTACATGATAAAAAGTTTGTTTTCTTTTAACGACACCACTAGAGCACATTGATTTGTTAATCATTGTCTATTGGAAATAAAGCATTTGATAATTCTGACATATAGTCTTAGAGGTGAAACCCGCTACATTTTTCCATTAATAGTAAGGAACCTTTTATATGCACCATCCCAAAGGCAGGATAGCACATACCACGACCTTTGATATACCAGTCGTGGTGCACTGGCTGGAAAAAGAAATAGCAGAATGGAATAATACATGATATTTTACCTACCAACAATTTCATACGAACATAAAATAAAGACCCCCCCCCCACAAAAAAAAAAAAAAAAAAAAAAAAAAAAAAAAACCCCCCAAAAAAAACAAAAAAAACAAAACAAAAAACAACAAAATAAATAAAATAAAACAAAAACGAAACACCCCCCCCCCCAAAAAAAAAAAAAAAAAAGTAAAAAGAAAAAAGAAAAAGGAGAAAACAAGAAGAAACAAAAAAAAAAAGAAGCCCAAAACAAATAGTATACTTTAGAGATTGACATTTTAAATAAGTAAATACCTTTAGTACGTAATGTCAGTCGTTAAAGGGGCTCTGTTATTCGAAAACATTGGATCTTACAATGACAGGAAACATAGACCAGTCATTTGAAGTCATTAATTGAAACATATTTTATTGCATATAGTATATATACATTGTGCACAAGTTGTTTGTTAGAGCAGACACTGAGCCACGAACCCAGTACCCACTAACTCTAAACTATAGGTATATATCGATGATAAAAACTACTACTGTGTATTCAAAAATAAGCATAGCGGGTCCATAAGATGAGGTAAAATGTATTCAGTAGTAGAATCTGGCATAACGTATGTGATCCTTCCATAATTAGTGCATCAAAGTCTCTCTGTGGGAAGTGTTGGCAGAATATCTTCATCATGACGACAAAAATCGTCTTTCGTCAATGCGCTATTGCACTCGTTTCGCTGTCACTTTATCTACATAGCGACAACCAGAAAACGTTCTCTCTAGATTAATTGTTGTAAGCTTTTGAATGCCATGTCACACCATATTGTCTGGAAAGCTGAATAAATAATCTTTCACCAAACTGCAAACAGACGAGGAATGGTACGAGGCAATCTTCGTGTATACCCATAACTCTAGGAACACATCGGGTCGACAGCACTAGAACTGGATGGAACTGAAATAAAAACAAAAATAATATATAAATCATAGACATTTGATAATTACTAATACATTATGCAGAGCTAAAAGAAAACCTACACATGCAAACGTAGATTAGATTTGCTGGGGCAAAGACTATGTACATGAGTAGCCATTAGATAGCATTTATCATACAACGAGTTGTTTTAAAACGTATCTAACGAGCGAAAACGAGAGGTATACGTTTTTAAACAACGGTGGACTGGTTATAACCCAAGAGCAGCCAGTCGTATGACTTTAAATTGTTATTATAAGTGTATGTGTTAATAGTATGTGTTATAAAAAATAACGAATGATGTTCAATCATACGGGCGTGTAAGAAAATCCGTTTTTACTGCTAATTGAAATATTTGTTAAATAAATTTTGGTTGAAAACCGTATTGTTAGTTCCAACAAATAGTTTGGACAAATTGCTTCAATGATGCGATAAGTAGTGGTGGAACCAAGGGGTCTGGCACACTTTGGCCCATTCATTTAACATGGGGGAGGTATCACCCTCTCAGCGTCACCCTCCCAAGAGGGGAAGGTGACGTCACAGCCCAGATGAATTTTGATTGGCTTACTAATGGCAATTTTAAAAAACGGGAAAATCCCATACCGCGCCAACTAACCAGGAAATACGCACACCCCCTCCATACTGTGCACCAAGTAAAGCATAAACAATAAGAAACCATTCCATAAACACTAAGTTCAATGCCAAGACATGTATTAACATAAAAGATGGCTATTACGCTATTAATAAATAACATAAGACAAAAATACATTACCACTATTTATTTCCCCATGTTCATCATGAGTGGATCACAGGTCATGGGGGTCCTGCGCCCACCCTTACAATATATTGATCCTATTCTATGCATGCTTCTATACAATTATTGTAGCATTTACGTCAGATGCCTTCACCCAAGAATTAAATTTCTTGGGCCAGTTCAACCACTTGACATAGTGTTCTTTGTTCGGTCCACATCCTCTTGTCTTTAGGATCTTCTCGACTTTCCAGAGATTGTCTTCTTTCACATCAGTCTGTTGGAGTTCAGGCTGGTAGAAGGTTCCCAAGATTTCATCACCATCGTAGTCCTTCACTTGATACAGAGGTAGTCCACCGCGTAATAGGGTGTGGCTGGTGGTGAAGATTTCTCCTGTCCACTTCTCTTCATATTCCTGAGTGAATGCATTCCTCAGATGAGTGAGTCTCACTTTATCGCCAACCTTGAATCGGAAGTGCTTCTTCTTTGACTTCACTTCTTCCTTGGATCAATACATTTTCCACCAAATGTTGGTTTCTTTCTCAGCAGTGACTTTATCTGGAGCCATACCGATAGGTGGACCATGTCCATGAGGTCAGCTGACCATTGGTCATCAATTCCAGTAATTACAATCTTGTTTCTGGCAAACTTTCTTCTGATTGGGCGTTGTAAACTATAAGCTTCTTGTCTTTGCAGCCATTTTCTGATATTGTTTTTGCTAATGACATACTTCCCGGCTCTTCTGACATATCTATACAGTTTATCTGAACCAGAAAAACTAGCTGGGTTGGTTGGATCTGATCCTAACTCTTGAGTGGTGTCAACAATTGTGATACTTATTTAAAAAGGAGACGTTTTATATAGTCTAGCTGATATCTTTATCATCAGAGCTTCTTCCTCCTTGTCTGATTCCTCATCTGGTATGTCAATGTGAGAACTAACTTTCTCAGCTACTGACTTCAGTAGTGGTTTAATTCTCTCTTTGAGTGCAGTATACTCTGTATGGCGTTCCATTTTCTCGATTCTAGCTAGAATCGGTTTCATCAGAGAGGATCCTGAAAAGCACTGAGTAAATAGTAGTGCACTAGCTAATGTATTCATATAAGTCTGCTCCCATGACTTGGCTATCTTTTGATCCACCCATTGTTCAGATTTTCCCTTGTCCAAATAGTTTTGACAGTCTTCAGCCATCTCCTCTTTATAACAATTGTAGGTGAGCTGCCACAGATACTCTAGTCCAGCTGTTTCCCACTCATCATGGGTGTCGTCAGGCTTTTCTTCATATTTAGCTCTTTTTGAAGGAGGAACCCCACCATTTTCTGGACACCATGTTTTCACGTGTCTCTGCAGGTAGTACAATACCAAATAACTTCCGGCTGGGTCAAAGTTCGAGGTGCACCAAACTTTTGATAGAGAAGTGAACACCACAAGTCCTGTGATTGGTTATAAATGTGAGTGTGTTGGTTGTAAAAAATAATAGTTTCATCTGGGTAAAATAAATGTGCAATTTTATTTCATCTAGTACCAATGTGTCAAGTAGCCTTGTGCTTGAAACATGTATGGGGTACCTGTAAAAAAAAGTACTCAAATTTTGTGCGAAACTAGGGTAATCATAGACGCTACCCGTTATCTCAGAAACGAGCAGCTTGACCCCCATTTTTTTCTGATTCACTTTAAGTGTAAGGGGTGGTAGTATTTATATCCGTGGCGTTTATGTCGGTTGATACGTTGCAGGTAGGAGTTTTAGCCGTATATGTTACTATTGTCGTCTATGGGATTTGATTTGGTAGTGTACACCCTATAGCACATATTCAGTGCATAATAAAAAATATTATGATTTTGTCTTTTTATTTAATTAAACTATACTGGTTGATTAATTAGCCATCACTCGATCATGCAAGTTCACAATGACCTTGACCTTGACAATAATCTCTGTACATGGCTCTGAATGGAGTTTGAATCAAAGTTAGCACTGAAGAAAAGTTGGTTTTGGCCTATAATTCATACTGTAAAGATTTCAATAATTTCTTTTTACATGGTATTTGACTTGCCATATACAACTGCTCTTAAATATGGTATTATATATAGGCAACCTGAACTAAGATTTTAATAGCAATTTATTTTTATATTAAAAATAGCATGTGTCAATAGTGGGTTTATGTCTTTAGTTTCCATTAACATTGTTAATTTTTTATGTATGAAATTCTGAAAACTCTAATTTGTAAAGAAGTTGATTTTTATTGTCATTTTGACATATTTATAGGGTGCTAAGTTATATTTTAGACAAATTTGTAGTTTTATGCAAAATTTAAAGTAAATTTGAAGAAAAACTTTACCAAAAACATAATTACATTTGTTGTCACTATTGTGCCTTCTGTTCTTATTTGTACATAACAATAAGGTTGTTAAACATATACTTAGATCTCCAGATCATTTTTGTTTCTTAATAATCACTTAGTTAGCTCTCATGAAAAGCATTTTGAGTTTATACTAGATTCAGAACCAATTTTTTCAGATTTGATTATCTGCCTTGGATTAAGTTGATAATTTATTTTATTGTTAAAGCTGTATTACCTAATGTTACTAGCTAAATAAAATGCTGGATTACAGATTGTAGGAATACATCTAATGTACATATTGTATTCATCCGGATTAGAAAATAATGCAAGAAAATAGATGTTCGGGTAATTTTGTCATTTAAAAATAGTTTTTTTTCGGTAATTAATCAAAAATAAATGTGTTAAAGCTGCATGATTATTCCAGATATCACAACTATTAAAACCTCCAACTACAGTAGGCTATAAATAAAATATAGTCAGGAATATTGGTGGCTGCCATTGGTTTTGATGGTTCATTATGAAAATCAGCATGGCCGATGGATTTGAAATTCCCACACCTGGTAACTTAAAGACACCCACACCCAGCATACAGGATTTCCTCCCAACACTAATGTTCAGGACATTAAGTCATTACTTCATACAGGTACAGTCATGTTTGTGTTTCCTTCCTCAGACAGTGTATTTTTTTAATACTGATATTTCTTTGATGTGCCTGTTAAGGTCTTCATAATCTAGGGGTCAATCAAGTGCATGTGTTTTAATGGAATTCTTTAAAGGGGTAGAGGTACTCTGACTATCTTTGTTGTCTCTACATATATAACTGAGTACACACACCCAACTGAAAGTAAATATCTTCAGGAGTTTTATTTTAAAACATTTTGTTGTTTAATATGACATATTGCATTTGTACAAAACTATATGCAATATATATGCTTTTTGAGGGGTACATTATATTAGGTTGCACTGTAGAAACAACAGTTTCAGTGAGGTTGTCAGTTTATGTCAGAATACACCAGATCCTGGTTGTCATAAAGACACATAGCTGGACACTTTTTGAAAAATGTATGTTATCAGTATAGGTAGTACAATACCAAATAACTTCCGGCTGGGTCAAAGTTCGAGGTGCACCGAACTTTTGATAGAGAAGTGAACACCACAAGTCCTGTGATTGGTTATAAATGTGAGTGTGTTGGTTGTAAAAAATAATAGTTTCATCTGGGTAAAATAAATGTGCAATTTTATTTCATCTAGTACCAATGTGTCAAGTAGCCTTGTGCTTGAAACATGTATGGGGTACCTGTAAAAAAAAGTACTCAAATTTTGTGCGAAACTAGGGTAGTCATAGACGCTACCCGTTATCTCAGAAACGAGCAGCTTGACCCCCATTTTTTTCTGATTCACTTTAAGTGTAAGGGGTGGTAGTATTTATATCCGTGGCGTTTATGTCGGTTGATACGTTGCAGGTAGGAGTTTTAGCCGTATATGTTACTATTGTCGTCTATGGGATTTGATTTGGTAGTGTACACCCTATAGCACATATTCAGTGCATAATAAAAAATATTATGATTTTGTCATTTTATTTAATTAAACTATACTGGTTGATTAATTAGCCATCACTCGATCATGCAAGTTCACAATGACCTTGACCTTGACAATAATCTCTGTACATGGCTCTGAATGGAGTTTGAATCAAAGTTAGCACTGAAGAAAAGTTGGTTTTGGCCTATAATTCATACTGTAAAGATTTCAATAATTTCTTTTTACATGGTATTTGACTTGCCATATACAACTGCTCTTAAATATGGTATTATATATAGGCAACCTGAACTAAGATTTTAATAGCAATTTATTTTTATATTAAAAATAGCATGTGCCAATAGTGGGTTAATGTCTTTAGTTTCCATTAACATTGTTAATTTTTTATGTATGAAATTCTGAAAACTCAAATTTGTAAAGAAGTTGATTTTTATTGTCATTTTGAATATTTATAGGGTGCTAAGTTATATTTTAGACAAATTTGTAGTTTTATGCAAAATTTAAAGTAAATTTGAAGAAAAACTTTACCAAAAACATAATTAAATTTGTTGTCACTATTGTGCCTTCTGTTCTTATTTGTACATAACAATAAGGTTGTTAAACATATACTTAGATCTCCAGATCATTTTTGTTTCTTAATAATCACTTAGTTAGCTCTCATGAAAAGCATTTTGAGTTTATACTAGATTCAGAACCAATTTTTTCAGATTTGATTATCTGCCTTGGATTAAGTTGATAATTTATTTTATTGTTAAAGCTGTATTACCTAATGTTACTAGCTAAATAAAATGCTGGATTACAGATTGTAGGAATACATCTAATGTACATATTGTATTCATCCGGATTAGAAAATAATGCAAGAAAATAGATGTTCGGGTAATTTTGTCATTTAAAAATAGTTTTTTTTCGGTAATTAATCAAAAATAAATGTGTTAAAGCTGCATGATTATTCCAGATATCACAACTATTAAAACCTCCAACTACAGTAGGCTATAAATAAAATATAGTCAGGAATATTGGTGGCTGCCATTGGTTTTGATGGTTCATTATGAAAATCAGCATGGCCGATGGATTTGAAATTCCCACACCTGGTAACTTAAAGACACACACACCCAGCATACAGGATTTCCTCCCAACACTAATGTTCAGGACATTAAGTCATTACTTCATACAGGTACAGTCATGTTTGTGTTTCCTTCCTCAGACAGTGTATTTTTTTAATACTGATATTTCTTTGATGTGCCTGTTAAGGTCTTCATAATCTAGGGGTCAATCAAGTGCATGTGTTTTAATGGAATTCTTTAAAGGGGTAGAGGTACTCTGACTATCTTTGTTGTCTCTACATATATAACTGAGTACACACACCCAACTGAAAGTAAATATCTTCAGGAGTTTTATTTTAAAACATTTTGTTGTTTAATATGACATATTGCATTTGTACAAAACTATATGCAATATATATGCTTTTTGAGGGGTACATTATATTAGGTTGCACTGTAGAAACAACAGTTTCAGTGAGGTTGTCAGTTTATGTCAGAATACACCAGATCCTGGTTGTCATAAAGACACATAGCTGGACACTTTTTGAAAAATGTATGTTATCAGTATAGGTAGTACAATACCAAATAACTTCCGGCTGGGTCAAAGTTCGAGGTGCACCAAACTTTTGATAGAGAAGTGAACACCACAAGTCCTGTGATTGGTTATAAATGTGAGTGTGTTGGTTGTAAAAAATAATAGTTTCATCTGGGTAAAATAAATGTGCAATTTTATTTCATCTAGTACCAATGTGTCAAGTAGCCTTGTGCTTGAAACATGTATGGGGTACCTGTAAAAAAAAGTACTCAAATTTTGTGCGAAACTAGGGTAGTCATAGACGCTACCCGTTATCTCAGAAACGAGCAGCTTGACCCCCATTTTTTTCTGATTCACTTTAAGTGTAAGGGGTGGTAGTATTTATATCCGTGGCGTTTATGTCGGTTGATACGTTGCAGGTAGGAGTTTTAGCCGTATATGTTACTATTGTCGTCTATGGGATTTGATTTGGTAGTGTACACCCTGCAGATCGTGAACATCCTGAAACAGTAATCCACAATCATCACAAGCATGCATTTTGGGGAGCTCTTCGTCTGCTCACTTTGAAGGTCTGAATAAGAATGAGACATCTCTTGACTGTTCTCCCCTTTTATAGAATTTATCACCTCTTCTCCAGTGTCAGGAATTTTACTTCTTTTGTCCAGAGCATTGGGTCGTAATCGTTCTGCAGCAGGGGTCAAAGGCTTCAGATCGATAAAGAGGTGACGATATGGCTCTTTCACGGCATCTTCATACTGATGCATAAACATTTCAGTATGTCCTGGATACATCTGTCGGGCCAACGTCATGACTTGCTGCTTGTGGATGGGGTTGTTGAACAACACCAGGTAATGGCAGTTTATCCTCTGTGTCGGGTCCTTGCTGTTATAGAGGTTCTGGTTGATGGCGATGACGGATAAATTTCTGTGGTGACTTCCTTCTGTGAACAGGTCGGTGATACGAGAGTCTTTTCCAGGTGTAGACATCAGGTCATCCAACACAATGAGATTTCTGATTCTGGGATCCAAATAACCATCTTTTTCCAAGTCATTGGGCATGCCTTGGACAAATTCGACCCTTACAGTTGTCTTGATAATGTCATACAGAGGCTGCCAACATCTATAGAGCCACACGATGTGTTTGGGAGCTGGGTTGATGTTCCCATCTCTCAACAGTTTGTACACCAGGAATGTCTTTCTACATGATGTTGGCCCTGATACGATCATCGTAAAAGGATGTAGTAACACTTGAGGAGGAGGAGGAGGAGGGAAATGAGGAGGAGGAGGAGGATGGAAATGAGGACGAGGAGGGAAATGAGGAGGGGGAGGAGGAAAATGAGGAGGAGAAGGAGGAGGAGTAGTAGGAGAGTGGAAAGTCTGTCTATGTCTCCTCATATTATCTTCTCTGGTAAACAACTTCCCACATTCAGAACAGGAGCTCTTCCCCATGATGTTATCAGCTTGACAACCTATTCACGAATGAATACATATTGATGATTCTTCTCCTATTTATAGTTTTTATTGCAAAGCATTCTGGGTAATTCTCCAGTGACCATAATGGAGACAGGTAACACCATCCTCAAGGAGATACCTCTTGTCATCGAAGGGGGAAAGTCCTAGTTTGTTGAGTTGGATGTTGTACAGTTGGTGGCCATAGCTCCTGATCTGTGTCATGCGAGACATGTGGATCTCCTTATCAAAGAGGCACTGTTTATAGTGTTGGTGCCTAATGACACTTTTCTTTATTCCTTTGGCTGTTTTCTTCTCCATCATTTTGCTCTTCTCTTGGTAGACAAGAGAATGCATTTTTGACTTCAGACCAACACATTCATGAATAGGAATGCCATGCATTTCGTCTTTCATTTTACCTAGGACCTTCTTGTTTGTGGCATTGTAAAGTGGATGGCTAATGCCATAGTCAAAGGTGTAAATAGGTGTCGTTCTTCCATCATATCTTGGTAAATGTCTTTTGTTTGGATGTTGTAGCAGAATGAATTGGTGACAGTGAAGAGGAGTTGGGCTTTTGATTCATATTTCACTTTGATGTAGTTATAATGGAAGTTGTACATCAATATTGTAGACACAACTAGAATGGCGAATCCAACGTAGATTGGTCTGTTCAAATACAGCCTGTGTTTTAACAGGTGGACAGCCACCAGATCTTCATTAAAGATGCAGAAGGCATGGAAGTTGGGTTTGGCCACCAATTTGCATGTTCTCTTCTTGTTGTTAATAAGCTTGACATCCACTGTCTTCCTTAAGTTTTTCATGGTTTTCCCAAAAACTGAATTGTTCATCAGTTTAAAAAAGGTCTTTTGTCAAAATCGTTTTTGACAGCCTTTCTTTTTTCGGTGCTGGCAGTTGTTTAAAGGCCATCAGTCGATAAAGCTTAGTCATCTTCATGCCCAAGGAGATGTAGAATTTCAAGTTGCGGTAGTGGACCACATATTTTTCTTTTGGCAGAAAAATGCGAGACATATATTTTTATTTATATAAATGGGATAATTATACTATAGTGTCTATTGTACTATAGCATTTATATTTATGTCATGTCTTATGAGAAAATACCCCATGAATGAGTAGAACCAGCTTATATCATTCCTATCTTGAGACGTGTAGACATTTTGGGCTGGGTCCATGTCAAGAGATGGGCAGCTTTTCCGTTACCGTGACTTAAATGTATCAAGATGAACACTGAATGACCTCCCCATAAGACAATCTACATCTCCATTCAGTCTCACGAAGTCGGACATGACGTCGCAGTCGATTTCAGTATTGATGCTTATAAATATCACATCATGCTTTATATTAATACCTGATTATATAAATACATTGGTTATTGCACTATGGGATAACATTTACATTTGAGTCACGTCTTATGAGAAAATACCCTTGAATGAGTAGAGCCAGTTTATCTCCTTCCTATCTCGAGACATGTGTGGACATTGAGGGCTGGGTCCATGGCAGGAGACGGGGCCACTTTTCCATTACCGTGACTTAAATGTATCGAGATGGACACTGGATGACCTCCCCATAAGACAATCTACATCTCCATTCAGTCTCACGAAGTCGGACATGACGTCACAGTCGATTCCAGTATAGATGCTTATAATTAGTATGTTTAAGGGATATTCATTTTGAAACAGAAGACATATTCATAAAACCTACTTTTTTCACAAACTGGCGTCCTTCTTCTTATGAGTAAATGACTTGACGTCCTTTCTCTTACGAGTCAGTTTTGTGTAATACAAAATGGGGTGAATTTTCGATTTATATACCCTCTAGACGAGTCCATCTCATCTAGGGGGTGATGGAACGGTTAATGCTACTTCTGCGTCGTCATAACATAAATGTATTTATTGTTATCATATGGTATGTCTGTTCACATTCATCATATACTGAAATTATTTTAAATATAATAATTTAATATGAACGAAACACATTTAACAAAATAAAAAGAACCCCGTCCCCCCCCCCCCCCCCCCCCCCTCCTTTTCTAAAATATAGATGGACTGGTCCATTCTCAGCCGCTGCAGAGGATGGACGTGTTTTGACTCTCTCTGACTGTAGAAGTGTCCCTTCACTGGAGTACACAGCATTGAACCTGTCGGTCTAGCTTTGCACAGTCAGAATGTTGTAAAACTATTAACACTATAAAACCTATACCTAAAAACTTTGTAGGGATATTCAGGTCATTACACAGTCCTAAGTTAAAAACAATTTATAAGATATACAGACTACTGTTTTGTGGTAGCGCGAGTTCGGGTCATGTTTGTAGGTCAGCCAGTGGATAGCAGCAGTTCTTTATGTTTCAGCATATCGCATTTGGATAGTATAGCATACTGTCTACATTCTGAGTGTAAACAGCAAACTCAGGAGTCTAGTCATTATATACTTATATTATATACTCACAAATATATACTTAAAATTTAATACACACACACACACACACACACACACACACACACACACACACACACACACACACACACACACACACACACACGAGCGCGCGCGCACACACCACTAGTTACCGCCTTCGCATTTGACGTAATTCAGTCAACACCAGCGCATACCGGCTTGTGCCTATTTTAACACAGCGAAGGATTGTCGTACATTTACACGCTAAGGAAAGCTGTACCTAATAAAATACTCTTGTCGAAGACGCAGCAATATTGTTTGTCTTTGTTTATTTTGTTTGTTAACCTGTTCAATATATGAAGGGAACTTCCTGGTTAGTTGGCGCGGTATGGTATTTCCCCGTTTTTTTAAATCACCATTAGTAAGCCAATCAAAATTTATCTGGGCTGTGACGTCACCATCCCCTCTTGGGAGGGTGACGCTGAGAGGGTGACACCTCCCCCATGCTAAATGAATGGGCCAGAAGTGCGCCAGAACCCTTGGTTTCACCATTACTGCAATATCGCAGGAGCGGTTTCTATGGGGCATTAACATACAACTTCTATTTAAGTAGTTGCATGTGGACCCCCTGCCAAACATCCCGCATCCGCACCTGAACCATTGTGTTATAAGATTAAGAATGGAAACGAATGTCTGCTTTAGGACACCTCAGCACATTTAGAACTACGCAATCTAATTAAAATTAGCTCCACTATTACAGGTGGTAGACCCAGTAGAGCTAATTTTAATCAGATTGAGAACTACGGCAATTTGATTATTGCAACAGTTGGTCTAGAACAGTGAGAGAATAAACTGATAAAACATTGACCGAAAATGACATGAGTACCTGTGCTGCCAGTCGATACGAGTTCTAACGTCATCGCTCCACTTGGTGCACACCCGCCAGACCATCCTCCACACAGTAAGTCGATCTTTGTCCCGTCAGTGTTACGGACAGTCTGGCCCCAGGCATTCCAACCAGACACAGGAAACGTTAACTGTAACCAGAATAATGATAATTTTATAATAATAATAATATTATTAAAGGGATATTCCCGAGTTTGCTTCAATTTTTTAATATGTTATCGACTAACAGAGACTTTTTAACGATTGGAATTACATATAAAATATATTTTTCTGCATAAAATATTAGTGGCTATATATTAAACGTGTTTCTGATCGTTCTAATATTTTTACTAGGTTAAGTTTCATTTTATTTTCTAAAATATATTTTTTCGTACGTACGAAATTATCTGAAGACAAAATCCAGTTTGGGCTTCTTACAAATATTAAGACGACTGGAAAGACATTGAATATACAGAGACTGATATTCTAAACAAGAAAATATATTTAATATGTCAGTTTAATTGTAGAAATATTTAATTTTTCGGAAACATCTTACAATGCAGCAAACTCAGGAATGTCTATAAATAATAATAATAATAATAATAATAATAATAATAATAATAATAATAAACATGACGAAGAAAAAGAAGAAGAAGATGATGATGATGATAATATTTTCAACACTTTTTGATTGAAAATTAACTTTCTCATTGTTGAGGCAGATATACGAACAGGGATGCAAAAAAAGACAAACAAACTTTAGACAGATACAGTGACACACACACACATGCGCGCGCACACACACACACACACACACACACACACACACACACACACACACACAAACGCGCATACGCACACATATACATACATGCACACACATGCAAAGGTAATTGCCCTTTATGAAACAAACACGATATACATGATCATAATATAGCTTATATAGGGTAGATAACTACATTAAACGTGAAGCTTGGTTGGGAAGTCGAAACATGGACATAAAATATCCAGTTGGTTGTTCATGGTTGTTCACGTTTATTGGAATCTACAGGTAGCACTAAACCAAATATTTTCCGGCTGGGTCAAAGTTCGAGGTGCATCGAACATTTGATAGAGAAGTTAACACCACAAGTCCTGTGATTGGTTATAAATGTGAGTATGTTGGTGTCACGGTGATCCTATAATACCCGTAACTGAATAAAACACGATTATCCAAATATCTCTCCTAACTGTATATCTATTAGATCTCTCTGTATCGGGTAGTGTATACCCGAGTAGCTCGGCTCTAGGTATATCAGAGATACGATCTTACATAAATATGTGCTATTATAGCACGTTTAGTTCACTAGAAAACACAACAAAAACACAATACACTTTGGAATCTGTATTAATACTATACTGACAAATATATTTGGCGCAGTTAATTAACTAATTAACAACAACAATAATAATAACAACCCGGACTAATCACTTAATTAGTTAATCACTAGGTGTCTAGTTTACACAATATTGTAATCACTTCACCGTGACACAACACCCACACGTGTAATAAGTGAGAAACGCTTCCAGGGGAACTTAATTAATAAAGGAATTACAACTCTATTCCTACTTGGTTAATTTTTAATTAACCCTTAACTGCTCATTCAGTAACCTTGTAATACAGAATTAATACTGGTACCTATCACAATAAAGACAATAACATACAGTTTACCTAGGTCCTCTAGGATGATCGGCTAAGCTTTATATTTTTAGAACAGTGAAGCCTACAATTTACTTCGTCAGTTACTGGAAACACTGTCTAAATAATATTGGTATAATACAGTATTAAAATATTTAAAGTCACATCAATCACATCAAGGTTATACAACAGAGCAGAAACACATATTTACCAGTCCAGACGGACAACGTTCCCTGGGAGCCTTCCTATGTTTCTCCCCGATGTATCTAAATTCCTAGCTATTTATTACAAACCCGAATATCACCTGGGGGCACCTCACCTATCATGTGAATTGGCCCCAACTCCCAGAGACGATATTTTTCCTTAGATGGCCAGACTTACTGTCGCCTAGTTCGCCAAAAATCACGGTCGTAACACCGCACTATCGTAGGTATTACGTAACAACTGGCCACATGGCCTCCACACCTAGTCTAAGTGTGTATTAGGGGGGGTACGGTCGCGCGGAGGTATTATGTAACCAAGTGCACACAGCCCTCTGAAACAATTAACATCGCCACAGGCGAAACAAAATAAGAGCATGTTCCGTCACAGTTGGTTGTAAAAAAATTAGTTTTATTTCATTTAGTACAACTGTGTCAAGTAGCCTTGTGCTTGAAACATGTATGGGGTACCTGTAAAAAAGTACTCAAATTTTGTGCGAAACTAGGGGTGTTGTAAAACATCTGGTTATACTGAAACTGAGCCATGAAAGGTAGCATTTTCTTCAGTTAATACTTTAAGGTAGAGGATGTAGTACTGATATTTATGGGTCATAGTTTAGTTCATATATTGCATATAGTGTCTTTAAATACAAACGTTAACATGGTCGCCTATGGGATTTTATATGGTATAGTCTTACCTACACATGCTTCCTGAACATGTTTCACAATGATTTACAAATATGATGGTTTAGACGTCGATTTTAAAAATATAAATAAAAACCTATAACCATCGGCTATTGGATGACAAACGTGGTCATTTTGACACAGGCATAGAGAGGAAACCCGTTACATTTGTCCCATTAGTGGCAAGGGATCTTTTATATGCACCACCCCACAGATAGGATAGCACATACCACGTCCTTTGATATACCACTCATGGTGCACTGACTGTGACGAGAAATAGCCCAATGCGCCCACCGACGGGGATCGATCCTAGACCGATCACGCATCAAGCGAGCGCTTTACCACTGAGCTATGTTCCCCCCCAAAAACCCAAGAAAAACAATGCAACGCAAAACAAATTACATACTAAACGATCCCCACGACGTAGAACTACAAGTTTGAAAACTAACCGTTTTCTTGATAATTAGCCCGGTTCCAGTCGTGTCTATATTAAATGTTCCCTTTGGACCACACGTTTGTTTCTTGCCTCCATAATGTATTGTGTAACAATCATTTGCTTCGCCGTAATTTTGGGGGCTGCCGAAAACTGTTGTGGAAAATGTGCTGTCTATTCGGTCCACTTCCATTGTCTGAAAAAAAAGTTTTTAAAGAGAATGAATGAATGAATGAATAAAGGAACGAACTTGTAAAAACACCCGAGCACAAACATACATTAGTGAGGTCCGTTAGAAATATTTGCGGGACAGGCTGGACAAAAGTGGCAATTTTGTTTTACCAAAGACTCAAATTAGTGTGTAGATAAAAACAATTCTCAAAAGCAAAAGTCTGGCCAATGGGTGGCTGTTGTGACGTCATAATTCGAAATGACACTTTATTATTCCTATAAATATATTTTAACACTTAATATAGTGTCTGTCCTCACTCCAAAGTAAAATTATATAGTATATTTGATATGAATGGTCTTAGTGACGAGTGGGCGTATCATACTGATTTAAATTTCACTAGTTTTCGAGGGTAACCGTTTTCGAAAACGGTAATGATATACTTAAATGTCATATACAGCATATAGTTATTGGAAAACAAACGTTTATAATATCCTCACATTACTAGTGTTGCTGTCATACAAATACAACTATTATTCGAAGCTATAGAAAATACATGAATTATATATACTGAGCATTCCATAGCAGTTGTAATAATTTTTATCAATTTTCAGACATTTATATTATTGATCAACTTTATTATACAATGTATGCGACTTATATACATTTTTTAAAATCAAAATAATTCTGCTCTTCTACTATTGGTTCTTAAGAGAATAAACATGGTATACATGAAACATGGTATAGATTTTATGAATAATATTACAAACTATTTGAATTCTTTCGGATTCCTGTTTTACCATGCAATTACCCACTCTTTGCCATATTCCAGAGTCTACTGTTGAAGGGGCTATTGACCCACGGTGAAGTCAAATTTACCAATATGCTGTTCGTCTTTGTCTGAAAAAGTGGCCATATAATACCTACGGTAATATCTCGAGAGGTTCACAATAGACTGAAGCTGCCCCAGAAACAGCTGGAATCACTGACTAATTTTAGTCATATATGATGGGCATGTCTGGCCCGTGTTACAAGCAACATCAACCAAACATGTACCAGAAATGTGCATGTGTCTTCTAAAAGTAAACATTCATAAAGCTGGAAGATGGAAATAAGAGTCCGTCAATAGTGCTTCAGTACTGGGATATAGTGATACTAAGTGTGACCTCAAATCTTATACGGTACTCAATGTTTTGGACAATTCTAATATATCACCTTCCAACACCTCTTATGCCCAAAGGACTATTACAGGACTGTTTTCTTTGCATTGATCACTACAATTACTGTAGATGGTTGCCTGTACCTCTAAGAGTCACTGACGTGTATTATGTATCCTATAAAGCAAGATTTCCACAAGGGCAGAGTAATTGAAGAAATATTTCACCATTTTACTGCAATGGCAAATAAGAAAATTCATAACACCCCTCCCCCTATCGTAAATAGTGGATCACTCATGTATGAATTTGTAACCGGATGCATACCAGGAGATAAACTAAAATAATCACCAGAAAGGTATTTCATTCCAAGTATTCCAGCAATATAGTTCTACATTTTAACCAAGCAGTTAACACGTATAGTGATCCCTTTTAGAGAAATGTTCTGTTTTGAAGCTATTAAATACACGAGATTGCATTGATGATTCAGAGAAAGTTTTAAAATAATATATGTGATAACAGATAAGCGAATTAAGTCTAGACAATGAAAATATATAGATCCTTCTGTATTATATCATGAAATTAAATTATACCCACTTTTACCAGATGCTAATAATCTATACACAGAAAACAAGATATTTTCACTGGGTATGAACATCCTCAGAACTTTAATGACTGAGCACTCATTCAGATACTACACAGCAACAGTTTCAACATTAAAAGAGTTTGCTGTTAAGAAGATGCTTCTGTCATTTCTTTCACAGTTTAGATTTTGGACTGCTATTTCCAGTGTAGTAGAGTGTATCATAACGTCGTTCCACATACCTGTATTAAGATGCTAGCCATGTCACATTACACAATTACTTTCTTCATGATTAGTTAGACAAATAAGAGATATGTGCTTTCTAAGATATTGGCTAAGCAAAGTACCTCTGAAAACAGGTCTACATAACATCAGGGACAATTATTACTCGAATTATTACACTCACTTGATGCTGAAAAAGGTAGATGCCGATCAGGACTGTAGAATAATATTTTGATTATACTGCTGTATTCCATGACATCCAACCCAAGTATAGCGAATTTGACACGAGGTTAGCATTTGGCAAGACAATAGTCTCACTAGGTACAGCATACACAGATAGCTAAGAGTTATATTCACTGGGTTTGTTTAGGGTTTTTTAAACATGTAAATACCAGTTAATCGATTTCACACACCATTTTTGCACAATTCACTCAAGTACATAAAAATTATAATGTGATGCACTTGGCGTAAACAGTTGTTTTCTAAAGAATTCTTAGTACACATTAAAAGTAAACTGAATCAGAAATATCCATATGATATGTTCATTAAAACATCACCCATTTCTGTTTTGTCAAAGAATTATAACTATATTTGAAGATTTGTGTGCAAAACATATATACGATAAGTCATGTCATGCCCTCTACACATTTTTCATCTAACTTTAGATTCTACTAGTATATTACATTTTTTTCATTGTAAGTCTTATGAGCATGTAGTTCACGATATAATAATTACAAACACAAATTAGTAAATATTTTTGATTAAAAGCCACCAGTATGCTACATGGATAGAGCTATGTTTAATACTAGCAGCTATTTTTAAAAACTGACATCATAATGGCCTCCTATTGGTTGGAAATTTGGTTCGTGAGAATTTTTGTAATCTACACACCAGTGTGGGTCTCTGGTGGGAAAAATGGTACTTTTGTCCAACCCGTCCCAAAACAGCCCCAATTTGACGTTAACAGACCTGACTACATCGGCTATTGGGTGTCAAACAAAGGTGAATGCAAAAATGAAGTGATGATAAATATCAATGTAAAAATTAAAATTAAGAGTTAAATTAAAACACAGTGCAAAGAACTGTCCAAAAATACAAATATCACAGATAGGTAAAATTACAATTTAGGATACAATAACAGAAAAATAAACTAGAGCATTACGGTTGTTGTTTTATTTATTGATATATAATGCTTAACGACTTACAGTGTAAAATTACTATTGAAATATTTATGCTTGATGGCTATTATAAATGCATACGTATCGCGACAGTACGTTTTCTTACATGTCAATAAACATATATGCGTCTTAATTTGTAAAGTTATCTAATTCCGAAAGAATGTGATATGAATATATCATATTGTGTTAGTCATTATATTAAATTATATAGACTAACAATCCAGAAAGAAAAAACAAAAAAACACAACCTCTAACAAAACCCCACATATACTCACAAATGGGTATGGTTCGGTAAAAAGAAAACAAGAAAGAAAGAAATGATTTATTTAACGACTGACCAACATATTTTATATACGGTTATATGGCGTCAGACATATAGTTAAAGACCACACAGATATTGAACGAGGAAACCCGCTGTCGCCACTTCATGGGTTATTCTTTTCGATTAGCAGCAAGGGATATTTTGTATGCACCACTTCACAGAGAGGGTAATACATACCACGGCCTTTGATATGCCAGCCATGGTACACTGGCTGGAACGAGAAATAGCCCAATGGGCCTACTGACAGGGATCTATACAAGACATTACAAGAAGTTTGGTCACTGAGCGCTGACCTAACTAAATTCAATGTGAACACCATTTTTATTTTAATAAAACGACGGTCGCGAGCCAGATCGCTCACTATCACCGAGGCCGTTTGCGAATATTCCAATATGCGAAAAATACCATGTCGTGGTGTCTGGAGTAGGAGACGGAGTAGGTAAGTGTGTCCACTGGCACCCATTATAGAGTAATGATTAGGTTATCCTACTGATCTCTATATTTGAGTAATTCTTTTGTTAATCCGTCTCTACTAGTTGGAGATCCGTTTTTCATAAACGATAAAACAAATCGAGAAAATATCAAACTCCGTGAGAAGACAACATTTTTCTCTATTAGTGAGTTTGTTGTTCCAGTCAGTGCTCTACAACTGGTGTAACTATATGTCTGATGCCATATAACCGTCAATAAAATGTGTTGAGTTAAATAAAACATTTCCTTCCTTCCTTCCTTCCTATTAGTGAGTATTACTGTTTATTTATATTTCGACAATTTATTATGTTTCTATTTTTAATGTGTTTTTTTTTTTACAAATTGCATATACCATTAGAAGTTTGTTTTTAAATTTCCAAAAGAGCTTTCCTTTCCTTTTTACATCATGCCAAAATCAAACTGATGACTTCAAACTCAAACATTTCAAATGGAGTCTTCATATACATAATATTACAAACACCTACTATTGTAATGTAAAAAAAGGTACACATGCCCCGAAAGATGTGAATCTGTCAATCATGACATTATTTGTATGTATAGTGTCTAAGTTAGGTTTGAATCAGCTTCTTTAAATGTATAGATAATAGTACTAGGTTATATACATGTATAAAATAAAGTACATATCTTCAGTTTTGCCTTATGCAGAGATTTGAAATGCGAGAATTCTTTTGCTGCTTTGAATTAAATAGTGCTGCCTGTACTAGTACCACTGCTGTTATTACTGCTGTTGCTACCTTTGCAGTTGCTGCTGTTGCTGCTGCTGATGCTACTAGTATTGCCAGTGCTGTTGTTGCGACAACTAATGATGCTGTTGTTGCTACTGCTACGATATCATACGCTGCTGGTGCTGCTTCTGCTTCTGTTACTAATGTTGGTGTAGTTACTATTGATGTTGTTGCTTCTGTCAGTTTTCATACTAACCATAACATGTAGTATGTCTCTCATATATACCTGAATATCGACACGAATTTTCGTGTAGTGCGTCTCCCCTCCACCATTGGAACACCCTGGAAATGTCTCTGGCCCACATTCTTGGCTAGACTTTCCCGGATAGTATGCCTTGTTTACCACATTCAGAGTCACATACTCGGTGGGTGAGCCGCTATTCATACCGTGACAGTAGATTTTCACTTTTGTAGTTCCATAAGGAGCCGGGTAAATCCAGTATTCACCGTCTCCGTACTGACTGTTACACGCCTTCACTTCAGAACATGATCGGATTACTGAAATGAGCGCACACACACATTTACACACCAACAGAAATATTTCAGGAAAAAATGACATTACCAGATCATGACATGGTGATAAGGTAAGAACCGCGGTACTTAAGACTGTATTGACATTTCATCACAAGTTAATTTTAAAGTATTTGTGTTTGTTACCGACCTTAATCTTTTAAACTCATTTTTTCTTTTCTACCATCATCAGTCATAATGATAAATTTTTAATATATATGGATTTTCATATTTCTTTTGAAAATCAAATTTATTTCCCCAGAAACAGGAGTGTCAGGGATGGAACCTTAATATCACCACCTTACAGTCATGATGTGACAAACAATTCTACAGAACATGAATAATATAGATATATAATTACATTATAACAGTAATAATAAATTTGGATATACACATGCATATGAAAACATAATATGAGTTCTGTGATATATGGGGTTAACGGTGAAACAAGAAGCAAAAATAAGAGTCAATGAATGGAAAAAGGAAAGGAAGAAAAGAATGAAAGGAAAAAGAGAACGAAAGAACGAAACAAAGATGAATTTGGAGATCGAACGTAATACATTTTGTGTTGTGATAAATACATCCAGAATATTATAATATTGACATGTGTTGTTTCCAAAGACCTGGACCAAGGTGCCCAATTTCCATCATATTGTTTGAATAGGCAGCTTTTGTAAAGTATATATGTTTCAATTTATATTTTATCTGTAAGTAGATTCAATGCACAAACTGATATATCCACGTAGCACATAGTTAAAAAACACACCAAAAAACCAAAAGGCAAAATACATAACTAGCATGCATGTAACAAACCTTGTTTTTACTCCATCTTACCACTGCAAACGTGTTGTGATAAATACATCTAGAATATTATAATATATATATACTCACGGAAAACAGTTCCTGTACACCAAATAAATTGGTTCCAGACCTACCACAAAGTTTGAAATTGTTTGTAATTTGACAAATATAATGACATAAACGGGCTCCAGTATATTTTGTAACACACCGCGCTTACGCACGTGCAGTTCGTTCATTGTCACGTGACTATGCTTTTCACGATATTTAGTTGCTACAAGTAGGTATTTGATTTTACTGCTGCCACAAAGTAACAAAAAGAATTACTTAAAGTCGGGGATAGTTTTTCCAAACAAATCTGACGCCTAAAACTTAATAAACATGCCAAGGTTAACGGAAGAAGAACGATTACGAGCAGTTGGTATGCTGCAAACTGGTGTGCCACAAACGAATGTTGCAAGACGTTTCGGCGTCCACCGAAACACAATTGTGAGTTTATGGAGACGTTACCAAGGAAGGCAAAGCGTTAGAGATTTACCACGTAGTGGTCGACCACGTGTAACGACGCCAAGACAAGACCGATACATAGTCAATACACATTTACGTAATCGATTCCAAGTGGCAACGTTGACAGCACAGGACATCCCAGGCATAAGGCGAATAAGTGCCAGGACAGTACGTGACCGGTTACGTGAACGTGGCATTAGGGCAAGACGTCCTGCAAGGCGCCCAGTATTGTTACAACGTCATCGTAATGCTAGGCTGGCGTGGAGCAGACAACACTTACACTGGACAAGACGTGAATGGGCATCATTACTCTTCACCGATGAATCAAAATTTGAGCTGCAAGGTGGAAGGGATAACAAACTGCGCGTTTACCGACGTCGGAATGATCGCTATGCCAACGCTTGCGTTTTACAGCGTAATCAGTTCGGTAGCGGAAACGTCCAGATCTGGGGAGGTATAAGTATGCAGCAGCGAACCCCTTTAGTCATTATCCGTGGTAATCTCACTGGTTTGAGGTATAGAGATGAAATTCTAGCACCTCACGTTGTATCATTTGTTCGCAACAACGGTCCGGGTGTGACGTTACAGCATGACAACGCCCGCCCCCACATAGCAAGACTTGTGACCGACTTCCTACAACAGAACAATATCAATACACTTCCATGGCCTGCCTGCTCTCCGGATCTCAACCCGATAGAGAACGTATGGGATGAAATGGAACGTCGGCTATGACGTCTTCCTCAACCCCCAAGAACACTGCAAAATTTGGAACAGAAATTACTCCAGATCTGGAATGGCATTCCTCAAGTGTTCCTGCAACGTTTGGTGATGTCAATGAGACGTCGTTGCGTCGCTTGTACAGAAGCCAGGGGTGGACATACATGATACTGAGTTCAGGAATATCGAAATCACTTTCACCGTTTTCAAGGTCATGTTGTGATTCATGTGGATACGCCATATGGGTGCAAATCACATCACAGTGTTTATAAATGACCAATAAATATTTACTGTAATCAATTTGCGTTTGTCTTCATCAGTGTTAGATATATGCCTTGTACAATACATGCACAGGAACTTTTTTCCGTGAGTATATATATATATATATATATATATATATATGTATATGTATATGTATATGTATATGTATATGTATATGTATGTATGTATGTGTGTGTGTGTGTGTGTGTAAATACACACACATACACGTACACACAAAAACACACGCGCGCGCGCGCACACACACACACACACACATATATATACATATATATGATGACTACGATAATTATAATAATGACGATACTGATAATTATGTTGTTTTTGTTGTTGTTGTTTTTGATGATGATGATGATGATGATGATATAGAAATTAGTATATTGATATCCAATGAAGGTGTAAGCAGGTTATCTAGACGAGCCTGGATTGCCTCGCAATAACAGAAGAGAGACTCCGAATGTGTTACGGCTTGTTTGGATGCTAGCAGGTTATGCAAGCAATGTTTTAATTGTTAGAAATGTCAACACGTTCTTTTTATTATATTTACTTCCAAGACAGAGTGGGCAGCAACATGATTGCAAATAGGTAGGCATAGTGCAGAGAAATGTTATCGAATGACTGCATCATTGCAAAGAACAACTTTGGTGCCTTGTGTTTGTCAATGGCTCGCCAAGGTTTGTCAAAGATACAATAAAAAACATAAGTTAGTGAAACATATTTCTTACAACAGCTACTAACAAGTAGATTACTACCAGGCTAAACACAAAAATAAAATCATGAAGTTTTCAGTTATACTGATATATTATTTTAGTTGTATTTGTAAAGATATTTATTTCCTACAGACCCATATTTAGTTTTAACGTGATGTCATCACTTAATCTAATATAATATTCCCAAGTTGGCCATATTTGAACATTCATTGGACGTAAGCATGAATCTTATGGATGATTGATTTGATTGCATCCCAGGATTAGAGAAAGATGTAATCAAAATAAACTTCTTGCACATGAGCAAGGGCTTTTTAATCCTCTTCTTCTTCTGTGATCCCAAGCTCAGACTTCCAGTCCAGCTGTTCTCACCAGGAAGTCTGCTGTCCATCGAAGGGATGCCGCCGGTCTCCAAATTTTCTCTTTTAGGTCCACATAATACCACTAGTTTGTTTTGTTTTTTTGTTTTTTTTTTTTGTTGTTTTTTTTGTTTGTTGTCTCAGTGTTATTTGATGGGCAGGACTGAAGGATGTGTTCCGGTGTTTGAGCATAAAACCTAATACTTAAGTCGTTGTTGTTTTTGTATATTACCTCGTATATTTGTACCTCACAGTAGATTTTTAGAAAATAATCAAGTTATATACTAGTTAATATTATACTCATACTAGATGTGTTTTAAAATCACGCACGTTTACAGACTATGTTAGTCCAGGTTGAGCCTTCTTGGCAGGTGATAGCTGTGACACCATTATCAGCTACAAACCCTGACTGACATCGGTACTGCAAGAACGTTCCTTGGGATCTAGCGACAGTTGATGCAGCAAATAGTTGATTACTATTTGGTATGACCGGAGGACTGGGACAGTCTGCAATACAACAGAGAATGGTAGGTATGTCAAATATAGGTAATTATAAATGATATAGAAATGATGGTATAAGTGCATCATCATGTTCAGTCGACTTTTTATCGTTCAGATTTTTAGAGTATCCAGAGGTTGCTGCTAAAATGTTTAAAAGAATATAAAACATATATTAAACACCAAAAATACATAAGTGCATTATTTGTTTTAGCATTCCATTGTCTGTATATGTATGGTGTTTGTGGTCGTCTTAACCTTTGTAATAGCTGAATAAAACATTAGTTTAATCGTAGCCATAGCACTGTAACTCTAAACTATTACTAATAGCAATAGCTAAACAGACACAATGGATGAACAGAAATCCTTTCATGTATGAAGCACAAGTACAGACACAATAAGTTGCTTGTTTAATAAAGTATTACCATTGGTGCAAGTGTATTATTTCACATTCATATATACACACACACACACTATATACATATACATATACATATACATTTACATTTACATTTACATTTACCTATATATATATGCATTAGTATATATATATATATATATATATATATATATATATATGTGTGTGTGTGTGTGTGTGTGTGTGTGTGTGTGTGTGTGTGTGTGAGTATGTATGTGTGTGTGCGTGCTTAGGCGTGTGTATGTATTTGTGTGTGCGTGTATGTATGTACGTGCTTAGGCGTATATGTGTGTGTGCGCGCTCGCGTACGTGCCTGTGTGTGTGTTCAGCAGTAAAGTGAAGTTAGGGCTACTACTTATGTTAAGACAACCAACACTGACTTTTCGATCAAGGAAATTAATTTAATGTGTACTTTTACTGGTTAAGACTACATTCCCAGGAATATTTTTTATTATTATTTTTAAGCATATAGAACAGAAAATCCAATTACGTTTGGTGCATATATGACGCCGCACTCCGCATTGATTTCACTACGCTGGCTTATCCAGGTCAAAAACAAAGCCATGCTTTTGAAAGTGGAACACTTTTGACGGGCTCGTACCGATCTCGGTTTTCATTTGCTTATTACTAGTATAGAATTCCCCAACAAAAGATCACGTGAGATTTCGCAATATTTTAACGAATTTAACAGTCTTGATTGAGGGGTAATCTCATATCTCCAAAACATATTTATATCTATAGAGGTATGGTACAACGCCTTTGCAGGAGACAGTGGGGGATTTGCCTTGCAATTTTGACAGTGGCCAGCTGTTGGCATACGCGTTACATGTAAGGGGGTGTTACTAATTACGTAACGCTCAAGGGGTAGAGGAAGAGGGTACTGTGTTCGATTTACGTAACATTTGTTCAAGACTATATGTTATTTTTATTCATTACTTAGAACTACAAAGGTGTTTTTTTGGAAATGCGCGGTCAGTCTAGGATGGATCCCCATCGGTGGGTATACAAAAAGACCATGGTATGTGATATCCTGTCTGTGGGATGGTACATATAAACAATCCCTTGCTAAAAAATTAATGTAGCGGGTTTCCAAGGCGCGTGTGCAGGGATTTCAGCGGGGTTGCTCCCCCAAAAAATACATTTCAATTTTTTTTAAGCTTGGGCAATTAAGGGTTTCGACCTCCAATATCCTCCCCCTGCACATGCAATCGATTCCTCTCTAAGATTATATGTCAAAATTACCAAATGTTAGACATCCAACAGCAGATGGAAGGAAGGATAGGATATGTTTTATTTAACGACGCACTCAACACATTGTATTTACGTTTGTACGGGGTCGGATGATTATTATATCAATATGCTTCATCTTTGATGTCGTTACCCCCCCCCCCCCCTTCCAACTTTACCCTTTCCAAACGAAATAATATTTATTTGAATTTCTCGATTTTAACATGTAAAATTAAGAAGTGAAAACGTTCATTGTCTACTTTAGTATATTTTATTTTAAAAATATATACATGATTAATGTGTTACTAGTATACAAAGTAAACTTTGAAAGTTCCACTAACACTTTATAAAATATCAATTCTGAAATAGGAAGGTACGACTGTCGATAATACGTTGTCAAGATCAAACCGGTTTTAACTAAAGACTCTCGTACAGCGCAAGATTTATCTTTAATTTTTTTAGACGAACCCTACAATTTGAAATCGGCAAACGCACGTGTTAACTGAAACTGACAACAGGCTGTCGTATGTGCTTTGAAGAGCTATGGCGGCACAGGCGACGAATCAAACGCATACGATTGACGATATCCGTTCATAGCGAACCCACACGACCTTTTTAAAAGTGCATTTGAGCTTTATTTCACATTTGTGCATGATGTTATAATATGGTAACCAGATAAAATCGAAAAAAGTGTTACAATTTATTATTTAAAGTATAATTAGACGAGGAAGAAGAAAAAGAAAAAACATGCCACAACGGCAGCAAACTCTAAACAGTTCTTTTAATAGCATACATATTATCACAAAATATAATTATCTAAAACCCCGTAATGGTCCGGCAGCCAAATGGGATATTTTAGGTGGACCTGGATTTATAGTCTAAACAACATTTAAAAAAAAAAAAAATGTGTTTGGTGTATAAGATCAAACAAAAGAACCTTAATTACTCTTTGTCATCATTATGTTTTGTAAATGACATAAATCAAATTTGAAGGAAGAAATGAAATGGGTTTTTTAACGACGCAATCAACATGTTTTATTTTCGGTTATATGGTGTCGGACATATGTTTAAGGACCACACAGTAACTGAGAGAAAGGAAACCCGCTATCGCCACTTCATAGGCTACTCTTTTCGACTAGCAGAAAGGAATTTTTTATATGCACCATCCCACAGACAGTATAACACATACCACGGCCTTTGATATACCAGTCGTGATGCCCTGGCTGGAGCGAGAAATAACCCAATGAGCCCACCGACGGCGATCGATCCCAGACCGACCGCGCATCAAGCGAATAAATAAAATATGAATGCCACTCATCACTGAGTATCCTTTTCCCCCATGTCTTCACTTCTAGATAAAAATTAAATGCTCTAAATGTAAATGCTGTTTTATAGGTTTCAATCATGAGAAACCCATTAAGACTACATTAGGTATAAGATGATACACCTCTCATTTGCATAAATACAAAATGGCCGCCACTCAGGTCTTGGTTGATAAACATGCTCCAACCTGTAACTCAGTCTAAAGAGGCCAAACTTTTAAAACGTATTTCTGAGGTCTAGCTACCTGACTTCAGTGGTTTCAGCAAACACAACAATTGGTTTTGTTGAGTTTTGGTTTAATTGTTTTATTGTATTCATTTTTTAGCAAACATAATATAGTTAGTAATCGTTAACACTAGTTATTGGTTTGTTACGTTTTGGTAGTAATTGTTTTATGGTATTAAATGTTTAGCAAACATAATAATAGTTAGTAATTGTTAACACTAGTTTTTGGTAGTAAATGTTTTATGTACTGGATGTTGTACACCTCTGTAATAATGATGGTATCTTTGGTGATGGTGGTATTAATATTAGCAACAGTAGTATCAGTATTACCAGTAGTAATAAGTAGTAGTAGTAGTAGTAGTAGTAGTAGTAGTAGCAGCAGTAGTAGTAGTAGTAGTAGTAGTAGTAGTAGTAATATGAGTAGTAGTAGTAGTGGTGGTGGTGGTGGTAGTAGTAGTAGTAGTAGTAGTAGTAGTAGTAGTTTGGTGGTGGTGGTAGTTTGGTGGTGGTGGTAGTTTGGTGTAATAATAGTGACAGTCATGGTGTCCTGGTAGTAGTGTTAACAATAGTTGCTTCATATGTCGTCATAAGACATCACGCTGTCCTTCCTAAAGAAGTAATATATTAAAACTAAAAACTAAATTAATATTAAAAATTCGAACCTTCAGTGCAGGACATCTGAGTCCACGTGCCGTCTACTTGACACCTGACACTCCCCTGTGGCGAGTACCCAACATTGCACGTATACTTCAGTACCGTCCCTGTGGCGTTAGGGGCAGAGTTCACGTCAAACTCTGGTTGAGAGTTTGGTACTGACGGCAGTGCAGGACACTCTGTTAGAAAGAAAAATTAAAATAAAACCGTTTTATAGTGAATTTTTTCTCAGTATATTTCTTCAATATATGTTTTTAATATATATTTTCTTTTCATGTCTCTTTTCATATATTGCTCATTTTTCGGACTCTTTTTCATATTAAAAGTTAAAGTTTGTTTTAACGACATCACTAAAGCAACATCAACATTGATTTAATTAGCATCGGCTATTGGATGTCAAACATTTGGTAAGTTTGACATATAGTCTTAGAGAGGAAGCACACTACTTTTTTTCATTATATGCACCATAATAACCAATACCACGACCTTTGATATACCAGTCGTGGTGCACTGAATAACTGTTGAATATTTATAATGATCTTGTTCATCACTTTAGTTTTGTATTTACCATAGTTTGACACTCAGTAGCCGGTGTATTTTTCGTGCTGGGGTGTCGTTAAAAATTCATTTATTCTTTCTTTATGGTGCACTGGCTGGAACGAGAAATATTAAGATGCTACAAGTAACGACACGACAAATGGTGGTGTGTTGCCTTCAATGTACACTGACAGGGTCCACACTGAGGTGGAAGATCCTTATTCAGAATAAATGAATTTATTATATAATAGGTATTGCATCCAATTTAATAAAAGTACATGTATGTGATTTGTTTCATAGCACATACTTTCAGATTTTGATAACTTTGCAAATTACATGTAAGTTAATGAGGTCGCGGCACTACATTTATTGACATGTAACCAAACGTACTACGGCGCCACTCCAAAATTGACGTATGCATTAAAGCAAAAAATGTCAGTAGCAACTTTACATTGAAAGTTGTTCAGCATTCTGAAACAACACCCCCAGCCCCCAACCCCCACCCCCAAAAACCTCCCAAACAAAAACAAAACCAACAAACAAAAAACCTCTATGTGATGCACTAGTTTATTTTTATGTTAGGATATCTGACGTCGTTCCTGCATCACATATTCATACGTCATTTGAATATCGATTAATGGTTGACTAGAATTACAGATGCATGACATATAGTTTACAATTTAAAAAACCCAGTTGTTTATTGATTATTACCCTTGACGGGCTCGCATAACACAACTGAATATTCCTGATAAATGATATGACGATATCAAAACACACTCTGATAATGACCTCTATATATATCAGATATGAATGACTGACGCGAGCATGACACAGGTCAATTGCATGCTTCCTGCACCGCCTTTAGGAAATGTATCGTGTTATTGACCTTCTATCTCACATTACTGACATTCATTCCCATATTACTTTGTACTCTTTTCAAATGTTTATTATTGGCATTGGTGACCTGGTCATCACCTACGAGCAGCCAGTCGTATGTCTTTAAAATGTTATTGCACTTGTGTGTTTGCACTATAATATGTATTATAAAAAATAACGAATGATGTTCTCACCAACGGGTGTGTAAGAGAACGATATTACGCTAATAGTGACTGAAATTTAGTGTTCTTTTATTTATTTATTTCGGTCTAATTATATTGATTAATAAGATGTTTAAAATCACTGTTGGGGTCATTGGCATGCGTCACGTTCAAGGAAGACTTCACAGCAGAATGTGACCTTTCATTGCCCTTGATACCAACATGACTGGATACCCCCAAAATATAATATCGATAAAAAGACATATTTTCGGGTTCACATCCCAATTTGACCTAGAACAAATTGCAACAGAAGTTATTTTTATTGCAACTGTCCCCTGAGCCCTCCTTGGACAACATCAAATATGTACATTGATGTAGGCGGGGAATACATGCTAGTTGGCTTAATTTCAAACTGGCCGCCATGACTTGTATATTCAAACAATGTCAAACTAGTTTGCTTAATTTCAAACTGGCCGCCATGACTTGTATATTAAAAAAATGTCAAACTTTTCTAAAGATTCAATGAACAAATACATATAAATATTTTTTTTATAACTTAAATGTATTAACACATATTATTTAAAATGCATTCAGAGATATACGGATGAAAAATAACATTCATGATGTTTGCCTTTATCCAAAATGGCTATCAATATTCCACCAAATTGCACATATATGTAAATATACACAACCGATGCACTTTTGTTAGTGTTACTAATATTGTCAAAGATAGCCTATAAATATAATTTAATAATTTAGTTCCAAAAGTGACATAACTTATATATTATAATTAAGCCCGCTATTAATTTTGAATTCTACCGATTTAAGTTGATGTTATACTTGGGCAATTAAAAACGTTTTCTACATTAAATAATTATGCCATGTCATTTTTCATGGCCCTTTTAGTCACTGAAGATGAATCTGGTGGAAGTTTTGGTCTATGACCACATTATATATCCGTAACTTTAATTTATTCAAATGGCGGCCAAATCTTATTTCTTTTCGAATATTTTGTAGCTTTTAAAGCATACACCCCATGTAATATATTCATGTATAAGTTGATGTCTGACTGAATGTTCCATATATATTTTGAATATACATACTTTTTTTTTTATCTTTTTGATAAACACCTTCTCGGGCACAGATCCAGAGGGGGTCGAATGGGTCAGGGAAATGTTTTTGGTTTACTTATTTAATGAATGAGTGAGTGAAGTGAATGAATGAATTAATGAATGAATGTTTAATGACACCCCAGCGCGACACCCCCCCCCCCCCCTGCAAACAATTCTGGCGCCAAACCCCTTACAGAAAAGTCTGAATCCGCGCCGGCTTCTACATATGTTTTAGTGTTTAGATTAAAACAACCAACATCACAGCTATTGGCCCTCAGGCATTGTACCACTGGTGTGGGAAGGTATGCTCACGTTTTGCAAACACCTGACATCATCATTGTTTTAACAGTTACTCATGAGGACATGCCATATTACAACAATCTAAATATCTGTTGTTCTGTACTGTTCATGTTGAGATTTGTCAAACCAGTCTACAGTCCCCCTAAAGACAAAGTAGGAAACGTGTCTTTTGCTGGGAAGTACGAATCATCTATAGACAAAGCACTTTGTCACGACCATTGCCTTTACCATAGTTTAACGCCCAGTAGCCGATGTATTTTTCGTGCTAGGGTGTCGTTAAACATATATTCTATTTATCTATCTATCTATCTATCTATCTATCTATCTATCTATCTATCTGTCTATCTGTCTGTCTGTCTGTCTGTCTGTCTGTCTATCTGTCTGTCTATCTATTGTCACGACCTTGTCAAAACATCATTTGAATTTTGTCTTGTGTTGATATCATTTTGAATCTGTTACTGGTTTTATTATTCGGAATTGGTTTGTTGGACGAGGGGGTGATACAGCCGTACCCCAGGAATGCGAAGTGTGCTTTGTTATGCAAAATTAGCGTTTGATGAATATAAATCAGATCCATCTACAAACGACAATTCCCATATTTGTCAAACAGGTGATATTGCGTCTTGTTGACTATGGGACATAATTAGTTTTAAAACTGATTTTGGAGGTTACACATCTTTGTACTATGTCTTTTACTATATGAAACTAATAATTTGCTGAATGATACAGAGTAACTTGGCGACTGGTTTCCCAACAGTTGTGTAATTTTACGCTATCGATAGTCATTAGGCGAAAATGAAGGTGATCTAAACCCATTTCAGGGCAAATTCATTTTTACCGCGCCATTACACTGCAGTGGGGGTAAAACAGATTATGTCACACAGTGTTGCACGTGGAAATATCCGGGAATAGAATGGATGGATGCATGTAATAAACTTTAATGGAAATGTATTGTGTGTAGAAATTTCGGCTTTGTTGTCATAAAATAGTTTAATTGATGAACTGTCAGACCATGTTATGCTACATGGAACATATTAATTAATCAATAATGAGACGTATTGCTTCACTTACTATGTTTTAAACTTAAATAATAGCGATCGCTTATATAGATTACCACGATATCCGATCACTTTCACATTTTAAGGAATTGTTATTTCAATGGAAATGTTGGCTGCCATCTTGAAAAATCTTAAATGATAAATTAAAGGAGACTTTTCAAAGTCATTACGAAGATTATTACACAAAAAAACAGTGCATTTAAAACATCATTTACTAAATATATCTTTTATCAGCACACGTACATTGAAAACATTGCATGTGGCTGCCATATTTAATTTATGTAAATTGGTAAATTTCTCCACCTACATCAATCTACATTTTATTATATGTTGTCTCAGATGGATTTGAGAGTAACCTACAACAAAATTCAATTATGTTACAACATTACCAATTTCATACATCACTTAGGACTTTTATGGAACCTTTATTTCAAACCGAACTATTGACGGCCATTTTGAAACATTATAACCATCTTAAATTATAAATGAAGGGAGGCCTATTTAAGTCATTATTACAGACAAATTACAGTGCGTTTAGAATATCATTTACTTAATATATCTTGTAAGGGCACACTTAGAAATGTACACTACTGCAACATATGCCATGTGGCGGCCATTTTAATTTATGTAAATTAGCCACTTTTCCCCACCTACATTAATGTTCGTTTTCGATTTGTTGTCTATAATGACTTTGAGAGTAGGGTACAACACAAATGACGTCTGTTGCAAGATCACCAAGATCTCAGATCCCTTTGGAATTTTAAGGAACTGATATGTCAATGGGAATGTTGGCAGCCATCTTGAAAAATGAAAACCATTTTAAATTATAAATTAACGGAGACATTTCGAAATCATCAGTTAATACAGACAAAATACAATGCATTTAACACATCATTTACTAAATAAATCGTATATTGGAACACACACACACACACACACACACACACACACACACACACACACACACACACACACACACACACACACACACACACACACCTGTGTATACTACTATTCTGTTTTTAAAATCCCATGTGGCCGCAATGTTTACTTTATGCAAATTAGTATATACTTTTGATATGTTCTCTAGGATGGGATGGCTTTGAGAGTAAGTTACAACAAAAATAAATGATGTTGCAATTTGTTCAAAGTTAGGCCCTTTTTGACATGGGTGTTCCAGCTACATGTATATTGTAGAGCATGGAGACACGAAAGTGAGATTGTAGAAACTTAATAATATATCTGAATGCTATAGAATCCTTACTTTCGTTAAGTGCTTTAATGGTTGGCCAGGGTTTGGCATTAAACAAATAGATGTCGAAGTATGTCACGGAGGCATAATGTAAGTTCTTGGGGAAATTATTTACTTTGAAATGTCTGAACCTAAAATATACGTTTTGGGTTTAAAAGCACCCCCACCCCGTATGTATTTACAAGGCATTATAAAATATCTTGCTGTGAGAGTTGTTGACAAATTTAATTACTAATATAGGCCTACTGGCCATTAAAAATAATCGTATTGAGTATTACCTAAAAAGGCAATAAACGTTATGCGCTTAATTTAATTATAAATTAAAAAATATGTCCCTCTTTTAACATTATATGAATAAGAATCAAAAGATCAGCATCGGTGGCACGGTGCTTAAGCCGTTTATTGCAAGGCTGACGATAACCACGACTTTTGTACCACTAACCATTAACCGTGTCTTATATCTGTCGTCTGTACCCAGTTCATCGACGTTAAACATTAGCAATAAGACATTAAAATACACCTGCACTGATAAACCACTGGACATAAGCCAATCTGACTGAAATCAGCTCCACTGGTCTATAAGTACTGGCAGTCAAGTAGAACTGATTTCAGTTAGATTAAAATCTGTCAACTACCTTCCAATAATATCCACATGCACCTGAGCGATATACTGCAATCGAAAGGTCCATGCACATGTTACCATGAATATGTTCATATACTTACCATTTGTGACACCCAATAGCCGATATGTATTTTTGTGCTGGGGTGTCGTTAAACAAACATTCAATCAATGTTACCATGATACATTTACTTGCATATATAATTATTTTGGGCATATTTTAAGAGGGAAATATCCTCGTAACTCTCCGATCCTGAAACATAATGAGACTAGGCGCTAGCGGGTCTTGTCTCCATTAGTTTTCAGGATGGGGCGGGACGTATCCCAGTGATAAAGCGCACGGCTGATGCGTGGTCGGTCTAGGATCGATCCTCGTCGTTGTGCCCATTGGTCTATTTCTCGTTCCAGCCAGTGCACTACGACTGGTCTATCAAAGGCCGTGATATGTGCTGTCCTGTATGCGGGATGGTGCATATAAAAGATCCCTTGCTACTAATGAAACAATGCAGCGTGTTTCCTCTCTATGACTGTGTCAAAAATGACCATATGTTTGATATTCAATAGCCGATGATCAATAAATCAATGTGCTCCAGTGGTGTCGTTAAACAAAACAAGCAAACAAAAAACCTTTATTTTTCAGGAACTCGGCCATTCCTCTACATTCTCAGTCTGGAGTTCGTCGCGGTAAGACGTGTTTGTGCACACTGCACGTGCTTTCGTGGCTCGACTTGGGGATCCTTCACTTTTGTTGTTTTTGTCAGCGAAGTGAAGTTTTCTTCTGGGATGTATGCGGCCATTGGAACTGATTGAACACTGGAACGCTTCTCGTTTCGACAGTCTGCACCACCAGGTTGGATTCTTTTTTAGCGAGATTCCTTGTCTCCACGTCATTTCTCCGTCTGACTATGTTGACTTGTTTTTTTTTGTGACTCGTATGACGGCCATTCTGCAGAACGCCACGGTTGTTCGCGTTTATTCTCTACATGTCCGAGCCTGTCCTAGCAGCACTGGGAGATTCACCGCCCCTGTCACGGGGATTCTATAATACCCGTAACTGAATAAAACACGATTATCCAAATATCTCTCCTAACTGTATATCTATTAGATCTCTCTGTAACAGGCGGTATATACCCGCTGTGGCTCGTCTCTAGGTATAATCAGAGATACGATCTATACAAGTATATATTATTATAGCACGTTTAGTTCACTAGAAAACACAACAAAACACAATACACTTTGGAATCTGTATTAACCTACGCTGACAAATGCACTGCCGCAGTAGTTAATTAATAACAACAATAATAACAACCCAGAACTGATCACTTAATTAGTTAATCTCTAGGTGTCTAGTTTACACAATATGCTAATCACTTCACCGTGACACAACACCCACACGTGTGATAATTGAGAAACGCTTCCAGGGGAACTTAATTAATAAAGGAATTACAGCTCTATTCCACTGGTTAATTTTTAATTAACCCTAACTACTCATTCAGTAACCTTGTAACACAGAATTAATACTGGTACCTATCACAATAAAGACAATAACCTACAGTTTACCTAGGTCTTCTAGGATGACTGGCTAAGCTTTATATTACCAAATACTCGTATAATGTTAGAACAAAAAGTCTACGATTTACTTCGTCAGATGACCGAAGACACTGTCTAAAGGTAGTACTAAACCAAATAACTTCCGGCTGGGTCAAAGTTCGAGGTGCACCGAACTTTTGATAGAGAAGTGAACACCACAAGTCCTGTGATTGGTTATAAATGTGAGTGTGTTGGTTGTAAAAAATAATAATTTCATCTGGGTAAAAAAAATGTGCAATTTTATTTCATCTAGTACCAATGTGTCAAGTAGCCTTGTGCTTGAAACATGTATGGGGTACCTGTAAAAAAAAGTACTCGAATTTTGTGCGAAACTAGGGTAGTCATAGACGCTACCCGTTATCTCAGAAACGAGCAGCTTGACCCCCATTTTTTTCCGATTCACTTTAAGTGTAAGGGGTGGTAGTATTTATATCCGTGGCGTTTATGTCGGTTGATACGTTGCAGGTAGGAGTTTTAGCCACATATGTTACTATTGTCGTCTATGGGATTTGATTTGGTAGTATACACCCTATAGAATATTGGTATAATACAGTATTAAAATATTTAAAAGTCACATCAAGGTTATACAACAGAGCAGAAATAATATATTTACCAAAGTCCAAACGGACAACGTTCCCGGGAAGCCTTCCTTTTTGGTTCTCCCCGATATCTCTAAAACACTAGCTATTTATTATAAAATCAGAATATCGCCTGGGGGTACAAGGCGGTCCTCCCCCTATCAAGTGATATATCCCCAACTCCCAGAGACGCATTTTTCTCTTTGATCGCCAGACTTACTGACGCCTTGGTCGCCAAAGATTCCATGGTCGCGCGGAGGTATTACGTAACTACTGGCCACATGGCCTCCGCACCTGGCTGGGTGTGCATTAGACGACCGTCGCGCAGAAGTATTACGTAACAAGTTGCCCACCTGGCTAAGTGCATTTGGAACTGCACACGGCCTTCTAAAACAATTAATATCGCCACAGGCGAAAAGAGATTAAGAGCATGTACCGTCACAGCCCCACTCTAAGAAGAAATAGGAAGCGGGGTTGGCCCCTACTACTCTTTTCTAGACTTTACTTTGTTTTATTGTGATACCATCTCGTATCCTCCGGAGTCGGGCCCGTCCGCACCACTATACCAACCCATGACGACGTGACTATACCCTAAGTCTGATTCTCTATTTCGTTCAGATGGATCCGGCTTCTCAAGATCTGTATTTCAGCACAGCACTACACCTTCAACGCCTATTGACTGTCAATCTAGGGGTTTTCTTGACGCGATGCAACCCATCTCGTCCCTACAAGCTGTGCACCCTAACGGCCTTAACGAGGCCACTCACGTGGACATATAGATCGGACTTTAAACTTTTAGACATTCATTCAAAAGTTTATGTCGAAATTACTTTCTTTTTTTAATATTATTAAATAGTCCGATCCTCTCTTCTTTTTCTTATTTATTATTGGACTGTCCTTCTAAAATACTCCAAATTATATAAATATTCGACCGAGCAGTCAATTCTATTTATTTTTGGCTTGTAACTTTTTTCTTTTTTTTAAAATTCTATGAACTTTTTCACTAATTGCTATTTTCAAAATTCTGCCCATTTTCAACTCTATACCCCCCCCCCCCCCTTCCATCCCGATCTAATCTTGCGACCAAATTTAATAAGTAGAATTTTCTTTATTAATTATATTAATTAGACATGCGCATCAAAATTTTAAAGGCCCACTATTTAATTTTTGGATGTAAATTTCAAAATTGTCCGCTTAATTTGTTTCTGTCCCGGGACAAGACCCTGGCTATCCAGAGACAGGCCCCGGGACGGACATGCTCGAAACTCTAGTGGTATATGAGCATGTAAAAATTATTCGCACTCCCACTCGCCCATTCCTCTATAAATATCAATTTTAAAACCGTTAAACGGCAGGTCTTTATTACCCATTTTTTTCCTGAAGAATACAGCTCCTTCATCCACTTCTGATCCATCTTTAGAAAGGTAAATCACAGAATTAATTTGGCACTTAGCAGTATTCTTGTTGAAAAAGAACGATCTGCAATCAGAACGTCTTTTGCATTTCAAAGCGCAACTGGCTTGATTTTCAACGCCATCGTGGTTACGTATTTCACCCTCTAGTATCCGTAAATTGGAAAACGATTTGTCTTTTATAAAGGTGGAATCCTCCGCACAGCTTAAAGACTTTACCAATTCTAGAACTGTTGACAAAGCAAAGAGTTGAAACAATAAATACATGTCACAGTTTCTTCTGTTATTAAAGGACTGGAGAAGAAACATCCTGGCAAAACGCTCCGTAAGGTTTCATAATTCAATATTTGGTGATAAATAAACTTCTGTTTGAAAAGAAACATACAGAAATATATTTCAAAGCATCGTTGCTACAGCGTCTGCTGCGACTAGCACGTAGAACAAAAATGAAAAGCCAATCACGAAATTCAGGTTTTATTTAGTGACGAATTCCTCACATTTTAATTGTGATTATCTGGCGTCGAGAGAAAGCAAACATTGTTTAGAATACAAAAATAAATAATTGCCAGTGGGAGGTGTCTCGTTGATAAATAAGTGATGAACCAAACTCGTCAGATGCTTTGAAAAACAACTCTTGTTCATTGTTTAATATTTCATGATCCTGCGATTCATGTGTCCGTTACAGATCGGTGATTTTTTATTTGTTTTTTTGAAAAAGGTGAACGGTCACATATATTTTAAAGCTGCATTCTAGACTCTCGATTCAATAACATTGTCATACCAATGAAACACAAAACACATCTGCAGTGTTAATAAGTTCGTGTGTTTTAGAGCTATTTTCAGAAGGAAACCGCTAACTAATTAAGGTAGCTGAAATCGATGGATGGGACGTCGTGTGAATGAGGTGAAACTGGATGATCTATGTCAAGGATATTTTACGATTGTTAACAATTTCACATGAACACAAACCGTCAGAACAGAACAGAACAGAACTTTATTACGCTCAGCCGTCACACAACGGCAGATGAGGAACATACAATAACAATATTTTACAGTGACAAGACGGATGTGTTGGAAAGGTTATAAAATTTGTTTTGTTTAACGACACCACTAGAACACACTGATTTAGTCATAATCGACTATAGGAGGCGGGACGTAACCACGTGGTAAAGCGCTCGCTCGATGCGCGGTCGGTCTGCGATCGATCCCCGTCGGTGGTCCCATTGGGCCATTTCTTGTTCCAGCCAGTGCACCACGACTGGTATATCAAAGGCCGTGGTATGTACTAGCCTGTCTGTGGGATGGTGCATATAAAAGAACCCTTGCTGCTAATCGAGAAGAGTAGCCCATAAAGTGGCGACAGCGGGTTTCCTCTCTCATTATATATGTGGCCCGTAACCATATGTCTGAGCCATATAACCGTAAGTAAAATGTGTTGAGTACGTCGTTAAAAATCATATCTTCCTTTTTCTTTTTCATCGACTATAGGATGTCAATCATTTGATATGTTTTACATATATTCTTAGAGAGGAAACCCGCTACATTTTTGCATTAGTAGAAAGGGATATTTTATATGCACCATCCCACAGACAGGATAGCACACACCAAGGCCTTTGATATACCAGTCGTGGGATATGTTGGAAGAAAAATTCCTATGTCTGGCTAATTTGTGTTGTACAGACCAAACTGGACTGGGTGGAAGCTGCACTCCGACTAAAGGTCTGTGTAACAAAAACCTTTGAAGATATCTTCCAGGAAAACCCAGAAACAAACAAAAATATCAATAAATGAATAAATTCGTTAAACTACGGTTTTCACACATCATTTCGCTGACATAAAACTCGTATTCGGAAAAAATAAACAAAATAACAACAACAACAACAACATGAACTTTCCTCTATATCAATAATGGCATATTACGTGATTGCCAAGGGGAGTTGATAATATATACAGAGGCTATTTCATGTTGTTTTGTTTTCGAATACAATTTTTATGTCAACGAGTGATGTGTGAAAACCATATTTTCACGAATTGTGAATTGTTGACATAAAAGTTGTTTTCCAAAAAGCACCATGCAATGGCCTATTTATTATATACATTTTTCCTAATGTTTGACAATATCTTTCGCTTTTCCTATCGAAAACACGTAACGCCATGATATATTTCTTCCGAAATTGTACTTGACCATAGACTTTTTAAAAAGAAATTTGATTAAAATTATCTTTATTTAATTATTAAATTAACATTTATTTAATTATGCTGCTGTGCAATCATACCTGACAAAGTGATCCTCAAAAAAAAAAAACCCCCACCAAAAAACCCACAAAAAAACAACAACCCCCAACCATCCCACAAAAACAAAAAACGAATCGAACGCAGTTAAAATGTAACTTGCACTCACTGACAGGACATTGTATCATTATTTAGCTTCGTATTCAATTCGTTTTAGATATTTTATCGTAATTGCACTTCAATTGTTTAAATTATTATTATCAAACTTATTTTCAATTTCATTTCAATTTATTTTTGTGCTTATATCCAATTAAGGTTCAAGCAAGCTTTTCTGGGCACACACCTCAGCTATCTGGGCTGTCTGTCCAGGACAGAGGGTTGGTTGTTAATTGTTAATGGTTAGTGAGAGAGAAGAGGGTGTAGTGGCCTTACACCTACCCACTGAGTCGTTAAAACTCGCTCTGCGAACCCTGTACCTACCAGCCTTATGCCCGATGGCTTAACCACGACGCCACCGAGGCCGGTGTAAACGGAATGCAAGTCCGTTACTAGGAATGCAGGTCCTAGGTCTAATATACCTAAGAATGCAAGTCCTAGGACTTACGTTCCTTAGGAATACTGGTTTGACTGCCAGGATATCAAGTCCGGGCGGGACCTGCATTCATAGACAATCAAAATTTAAGTCCGGTGGTACACGTAAAAAATAAATTATAATAATAATGTCTCAAGGACTTAAATTCCTAAGAATACAAGTTCCAGAGACTAGTATTCCGAGGAATGGAAGTCCGACCGACAAAGATTAAGAAAATCACAATTAATCGGATTGTGACTTACATTCAAAGTATAAACTTGTAAAACATATTATTAAAAATTATGTTGGTGTATATAGAAATTGGCTTTTATTGTTCGCCAAATGTTAAGTTTTTTGGTGTTACCCTTGTTCATATATTTTTAAAAAACAATTTTGGGCTCCATATTGTTTGTTTTTTATTTATATTTCTTCTTGTTGTTGCATTATATACTTTTGAAAAAAGCAAGATACTCGTCCTACTTCAATATGCTAACAAAAATGTAAGACGATTAGAAAAATTCACTCACGTGTCTGATTCACAAGTATATGACGTAAAACAATAATTAAGTTGATACTCAAACTTAAAAAGAAAATTTGACATGGAGATTTAAACCCACAATAATCTTAAAAGAATCGTACACTTATCCATCACACTACGAGGGTAGGCTGCCAAAACCTTACTTTTTTTCTCGTGTCTTTCTGGCAGCTTGTGCAAATTGCAGAGTATAACAAACGAACATCTAATTTGCAGGACTAGTATTTCTGTCACTGCTGTAGAGGTAAATTAAGTCCGGGTAGGACTATGGTTCCAGAGCTATGGAGGTCCGATAGGATTACTGTTCGTAGGAACCGTGGTCCTACGAACCTCGATTCTCACGGACTTAAATGCGAAGAAAAGAGATAATTTAATCATGAATTTTTACAAAAAGTAAATACGATTTCTATATTTTCACTGTAAAATACAGTGAAAATATGACATTTTACCGGAAATCACATTTATGGTTTCCGTAGATCTATTATCGTTGATTGATGTGTATATAATAAGACGTCATATTAATGCGGTGTAGTGATTTCAGGTCATCATTCAACATTTCTTGATTGGCATCGTGTTACTAGAACCTTCAGTACAAAAGCTATCTTTTTAATTTATAGAGTAAAGTTATATCTAAAAAATTAACTAAATAACATGGCAAATATGAAAGTATAGTTTATTTATGATAAAATGGTCAAATTAAAAAGTTCGTTTTTCAGCCATCTTTGCCTGTTCGTGTAAAATTATATAAACTTTGGCGACACACCTAAGCTACTGAGCCATAAATTTGATTACTCTCCCCTTGTTTTAATCGAACATTATAATACCCCTCTTGGCACAATTGCTCTTTTGCACAAAGCGATTTTGAAAAAGTTGATGATTTTCTTCTTGTAGGCACATATTCAGAACATTGCCGACATGCTCTCAATACATTGCTCCAAGTTTGTTCAGACTTAGGGATCTCCATAGCAGAAGATAAAACTGTTTGGCCTTGTAATAAACTAACATTTTTAGGCTTGGAAATAGGCACACAAAATTGCAAGTACGGGTGCCATTGGGAAACTTAAGCAAGTCAATGAAATGCTACACGTTTTTAAAACACAAAAAAAAGTGACGTTAAAACAAAAGCAGTCTCTTATTAGGTCCTTAAATTTTATGAGCAGGGCAATATCAATGGCACGTGAATTCAGTCGCAGACTTATAGACACAATGTGCAACGTAAACAGACCCAATCATAAACTAAGGTTAAATGCACAGATAAAGGGTGACTTACATGTTTGGTCAAACTTTCTCCGCGAACACAACGGTATTTCCTTTTTTGTTGACCAATGGTGAGTAGATAATGAACATCAACAACTATTTTCGGATAGTTCAGGGGCAATCTAATTAAAATTATTTCCACTATTACATGTGGATCTAACAGCAGCCCGTTGGAGCTCATGTCCAGTTGACCTTTCATTCGACCAATCAAAACCTTACTTGCAAAATCATGTCAGTGATTTGAAAAGAATTTGAAAATATTCGGGATTATGCCGAGGGTATACAAAATTATTCGGGTGAATTACGAAGTATGCCGGAAACTAATTGCAATATAAAATTTTATATAAAATTCGTTTCAAGACGAAAAAAAAAACCGTGATGGTATTGCCATCAACTCTGTTTATACTAGTATACAATCCAAAGTTTATTACTGCACTTTTCTCCCTGTTTTTTCAATGTTTGGTATAGACCAACAAGTTCGCTTATTGCAATTGAATGAATGAATGAATGAATGTTTAACGACACCCCAGCACGAAAAATACATCGGCTATTGGGTGTCAAACTATGGTAATGCAAATAAATAAAGTGATGATCAACATCAATATAAAAATTCAAGACTTAAACAAAAACAGTGTAAAGAACTGTGCAAAAACACAAATATCACAGAATTTTACGGATACTGAATTTTACAATTGTGTGCTGTATTGGCCATTCTCAAAGAGAATGTTACACCCCTGCACCACGGTGAGGTTACAGCACACGCAGGGGCCTATTGCATAAATAGTCTCGCCCGATATTTTTAGAATGTGTATGCTCCCGAATAATGCTGTAAAAGGCGAAGTGTAATTGGTCGATATTTAAATTGTTATTTTTAGATGACATGTTACCTGGACATGGAAGTCCACGCAATGCTGTTAGATCTACTGGTAGACCAGTAGAGCTAATTTTAATCAGATTGGTTCAGGGGCGCATGGATTTTGCGTATATTTTGATAGAAACTTGGCTTACGGCCGGTGGCCTACTTTATGGAGGATGAATGGTCTAACAAAGAACGTCACTATGTTAGAGTTATTTCCCATTTTAGTAGCAATTAAGTTGTGGGAAACACCTTGGCAAACAAAAGACTATTGTTTAATTCCGATAATCAAGCAATATCTTGAATAGCAATACATCGCGATCACCTGAGGTCATGACACTGGTTTGCAGCTCGGTCTTAGAATGTCTAAGATCCAATTTGTTTATCAGGGGCCAATATACTGAGAGGTGACGGAATACCATCGCTGATGATTTGTCTCGGTTTCAGTTCAAGAAATTCAAAATGCTGGCGCCAGAGGCAAAGAATCTACCGACTCTAGTACCCCAAACTGTGTGGAACATTTATGGGCCGAAGCATCCCGCTTATTAGATTGTTCTGTATCAGATGGCATTGTTACGCCGCATAGAGCTCCTTGAGGAGCTCTATGCGTTGTGGCCTAACGCATAGACCTCCCTGGGAGCTCTGTGCGTCAGGCCACAACGCATTGAGTTCCCAGGGAGCGGTATGCGTTAGGCCACTACGCATAGATCTCCCGCGACTTCTATGGGCCGAAGGTACACATCAACTTTAACATGGGTCTTTCACCTTGACGCATATAGCTCGCCACTTCCGATTTTGACTCATTGTAATCACTACAACCCGTAACATCGTCATATGCGGTGTCTAAATAATCATCATGGCTATTCTTGCGTTGTGTACAGACGTATCTCAACGATATCAAATTATTGACGAATAGCTTCTTTTAGAAGCCTCTTGATCAATGTCACGTGGGACCAACTAGATAAAACGAAGGGCGTTTCACTACGAAGTCCACCATATTGTACAATGTATGATCAATATCTTACAGTTCGTAACATTTAGACTTCGTTGAGCATCACAACCATTAAGCCCTGGTCACACTGTCACAATCGCTACGACTTGAACTAATTTTGGTGAGTCCTGATGGATCATACTGGTGTCGGCTTGAGTCTTGGTAAGTCGTCCTAAATCCTGGTTAGTCGGGAAGGTACGTCAACTATTTTGAAATGTTAAAAAAATGTCGTGTTAAATCGTCCTGAGTCGGCGTGAGTCTTAGTGAGTCATAGCGATTCGCCATGTCGCATCAATTTTTAATCACCAAGATCTGGTACGACACCAGTACGATGCACGCCGACAAAGGTCAAGACTCGCGCCGACTCAGGACGATGTAACGCGACCTGCGACGACACAAGTACGAATCAGGACAATGCACCCCGAATCACAACGACAAAAACAATTTGTGGCTAAGTTGTCGTGAGTCTTGTTGAGTCTGGTAGTAGATGCCGATTCAACACGACCCAGTACGACAAACAGCTCCACGAATAGTCGAGTTGGCGTGAGTCGGCATCCACGTCGTGAATGTATGACCAGGGCTTTAAAATCTACTACGTATGGAAACATAGATAATTCAAATGTCTATGATGCTCTACGAATTCTAATAGCTTTTTAAAATATTGATCATGCGGTGTACCATTGTGTCGCAGCAGCGCCTATACTGGACTTCGTAGCGAAACGTATTTTGGTTTTACTTAGTTGGCCCCAGTGAATGTGCTCCATTATTATATCACACAGTAGACCCCTGCATTTGTTAGAGATGTAATTCACTATGCCAGTAATATCATACGCATTTGTCATCTCGCAGAGAAAATCCTTTTTAATCGGGACACCGATCTCTCGGGCCATAATTTAATCGACATGTTAAGCCAAATGTTAACCAAAATGATCGCAGACGAAGGTTTTAGAACATAGATGATGATTATTCGGATGATGATTGTGATGATGATGACGATGATGATAATGATGATGATAATTGATGATTGTGATGATGACGACGACAATGATGATGATAATGATGATAATAATTGATGTTGATGATGACGATGATGATGAAGTTAATGATGATGATGTCAACTGATGATGATGATGATGATAACGTCCACAACAATAGTGTTTTGTTGTTTAGTAGAACTTAAAGTAAAAAATATTCAATGGTTTATGTTGTAGTAGTTGATATTTGATAACAGCGAAGCTGAATGCGGGACGATCGGGCATGTTGCGGTTCTTTAACGACACATAGAGCTCCTCGGGGAGCTCTATGCGGCGTAACAGGAAATACAGTTCAGCTTTACGTGAGTTCGCCAAGTTTAGACTTGAATGTAACATGCAAAACGACTGTCCGGCTCCTGTAAGCCAGTTAATGCAATATTTCGCGCACATGTCCTTAAGGAACAGTTGCAGTACACATTTCAGCCATTAGCCGTTAACATAAAATATATGGCATGGTTGACCCCACAGGTCACTTCCTTATACAAAAAATGATGCAAGGGTTACGGAAATCTGAGAGACGGGTAGATGTTAGAGCCCCAGTTACAATTAATATATTAGAACAGCTTCCTAGAGCCTTGCAGACGGTATGTTCTTCCAGTTACGAGGCAGTAATGTGTCAAGCTGCATTCTCAATAGCATTCTTCGCTTTCTTGCGAGTAAGGGAATTGATGATAATGATCGACCTCTTCGGTTCTCAGACATACATATGAGTACACAGTTTCTGGAGATTACGATCAGGAAATCGAAAACTGACCAAGGTCAACTAGGCACTACACTTAGGGTTTCAAGTATACGTAATCTCAAGCTATACCCAGTTCAAGCCATGCAATCATATCTACAAATTCGATCGCGGCGTGGCGAAATTGCATTTGTTCATTTCAATGGTCATGCGGTAACACGCTCTCAGTTTGCAAATGTTTTAAATAAGGCATTGATTTTCCTAAATATAGAAGGACAACATTTTCGTGCCCACTCTTTCAGGATTCGCGCTGCAACTGCAGCTGCAATGCAAGGGGTCAACAAGGGGTGGGGGTGGGGGGTGGGGGTGAACATATAGTGCATAGCTTAAGTACATTAGAATTATGTGGCAGTTTTGAGGTTGTATTCATATTCATGTACGCTGACGTTTTTTTTCAAATATCTGGATAGTTGGTTCGTCGATCATCTACTGGGCTCACAGGAGAGCAGTCATCCGTCCATTGGGTAGCAACCTTGGCTTACAGAACTGTACGATTTTCTGGTTTGGTCAACGGGGTCTCAAGTGGAGAGCACTAGTACCAATGGTGATCATGAAGCTTAAACGATACCAGGTACCTAACATTATTATAGTACATGTGGGTTCAAATGATAGAAGTCAACACCTTTTGTTTATGTTCTACGACCAGAACGTAATTTTCTTCCTACACAATATTATCCAAATGTATTTAAAACAATCAATGATTTATTTATTTACTGTTCTTTTCTTGATGTCGAAAAACATTGTAATTTTCTCGTTTAGAATAACATATAGTTTTTGTACGTTTATTGTTCGGTGATAATCCACAGAGATTAATGAATAAATATTTAACGACACTCCAGCACAAAGATAAATAGACTATTGGGTGTTAGACAAAGATATGTCTCTAAACAAAAGGACGATATACATCAACCCGAAGTAGTTTGTGGCAACTCGCAAAACAGTCCATAAAGGCAACGGCAAACGGAAATACTGGAATTATAAATACAAATTGTCCACCCACCCCCACACACATACACACTAATAAAACTAAAAACAAATATTAAAGGGACATTCCCTAATGTTTAAACACTGAGGCATATTTTGTACTATTAGTATTATAGCTGTTTTTGATAACTGAATCATACTTTACACACATTTTATGGTTTAGATTATCAATTTCCGTACATTTTAAGTGGTTTTGGTCATCCTGGTGTTTTTAATATCAGAAAATGCATTTGTCATATATTTAAAAACGCACGTGCGTCTGAGAAGTATCAGTTATGGTGTTGAGTTTTAGTCTATTTTTATAGGGTATTTCATCATTTCAATGTCACAGACTCATGTAACTGTATCCAAATGTGTTACAGGTTTATAGATTAACTAAACTTAGTGTTAATTTTAGGCGATCGGATGAATGAATGAATGCATGAATGAATGAATGAATGGACGAACGAACGAACGAACGAACGAACGAATGAATGAATGAATGAATGAATGAATGAATGAACGAACGAACGAACGAACGAACGAATAAATATCATCTACAGTGTCAACGGTACACGAGTACTCCCGCTTATATAATAAATGCAAACACAGTTCACTCTGAAAGACGCCCAAAGTATTGTGGGGGCTAATTTAGCTGAATCAGGTCCTGTGGGAATGTTAAGTTAATTTTGGTGACCAATGATATTTATAATCACTATTGTATACAGATTCAGAAAAAAACATATGGTTCCATTTTTTTCTGATGAATATCAACGTCATTTCGAGGTCACCAAAGGTTACCACTATAAATCTGTTCAAGGCGCTAAGGGAAATAAACTGTCACCGTTTGTTACACCGCGGTGGAAGAGATACCCATGTAATATTTATCGTCTCTTCACATTGTGGAATATGCCTTTTGAGAGGTCATGACCTCGGATCACGTGATCGACTGTGTCACACAGTACAACACAACATAGATGTTCATGCAAAAAGTGTGCGCATGCTTTTTTCGAGTCATATTTTTAAATAGGAAAAAATACTTGCGGTCAATTCTTATAATTGATGTTAGCAGCATAATTTAACAAACTATATATTTAAATAATTTAGTTTAGCCTTGAATATGTTTATAATATTGTTTGTGTAAACTTCATTTATAGAAGTTAGGCCTTGTCTTGTCTTGTTTAGTTATTTTGGAAGGAAGGAAGGAAATGTTTTATTTAACGATTCACTCAACGCATTCATTAGTGGAGGTTTTCTAACACCGATTTTTAATTTGTGAATTTTTATTAAATTTTAAATTTTAAAATACAAATTTAGCATTGAAAATTTAAGTCTATCTTCTCCTAGTTTTTTTTTCAAGTTTATTTCGCATAGTTCTGAAACTTGGTACTTTGACACAAATAGAGATATATTTTAGAATTAATTTTTTTTTTTTTTAAACATTTGAAACAGAAAAATATCATTGAACATTTAAAGGTCAGTCTATCTTCTCCTAGAGTTTTGATTAGATACTAGTAGTTCTGAAACTTTAAATAGAAATCACTAACAAATCCCCTGCGCGTGCTGTAACCTCACCGTGGTGCAGGGGTGTAACATTCTCTTTGAGAATGGCCAATACAGCACAAATAAATGTTCAGTAAAAGTCAGTATCTATCTGTGATATTTGTATTTTTTGCACAATTCTTTACACTGTGTTTTTATTTGACTCTTTAATTTTTATATTCATGTTGATCAACAAATTTGTTTTGCATTTACCATAGTTTGACACCCAATAGCCGATGTATTTGTCGTGCTGGGGTGTCGTTAAACATTCATTCATTCATTCATTCATTCATTCACTATCGAATCAAATCCCATAGACAACAATAGTAACACATGTGGCTAAAACTACTACGTGCAGCGTATCAGTCGACATAAACACCACAGATATAAATACTAACACCTCTCACCCTCAAAGTGAATCAGAAAAAATTGGGGGTGAAGTTACTAATTTCAGAGATAATGGGTAGGGTCTGTGACTAGCCTAGTACCCCATATATGTTTCAAGCACAAGGCTACTTTACACAGTGGTACTAAATGAAATAAAATTCCATACATTTTTTTGCCCAGATGAAATTTTTTTTTGTTCACAACCAACACATTCAAATTTATCACCAACAGTAGGACTTGTGGAGTCATAAAGTCTCTATCAAAAGTTGGGTGCACCTTCAACTTCGACTCAGCTGGAAGTTATTTGGTTTAGTACTACCGTAAATGACTCTTCTTCTAGACTTTTGATCAAATAGTTCTGAAACTTGATACTGTGATTTGCTGGTGCAGTCTTCACAAACTAATAACGAACTATTTTGGTATTTGTTTTTTAATTTGAAATAAAAATTTAATATCAATCAATGATCTATTACAGTTTACTACCAAATTGAAAATTAAATAGTGAAGCTCTATAGGCCGATTGTCCTCTTGTATTAATAAACACAAACTATTTAATGAATTAGGTTATACTATGTTGTACAGTACATAAGTACATAAAAAATAATAATCCCTGTACAAATGCATTTAACAATATATAGATTTTATTGTGTAGAAAACTTCAGTTTTAATTCGCAACAATTACCACTTTACGCAGTGTCTTTACTTTACAAAAAAAATATTTATTTTTACAAAATGCAGAAAACCCCAGTAATTTCTCTTGAATTATGTTTTATAACTGTTAAATATACATGTAAATTAAACGTCGATGTCTGTCAATAGGAAGATCAAAAGGAACATTATTTTGAAACACATTACAGAGTGATGCTTTTGTTATGCTTTATGTATTGACAGTAGAACGAACTTCTATTTAAAACATACAGAGCTTCGTTTTAAATTGAAATAATTAAACTGCGGGCCTTTTTATGAATAATTTTATTTTAAATGTGTTAGGGTTTTGTTTTGTTTACTGAATAGGAATTAAATGTAATATTAGCAAAGCAAAATAGGCTCTAAATCATTTAACAAGACAACAGTATGTATACAACATGCAAATAGCAGAAGAAAGATTGCCTATAGATGAGATGACAGCACTGTCAAACATTATGTCAAATTATAATTAGACATGCATGCTAAAGCCATAGACACATTAGACGGTAGAATATAGCTCAGTCTTTAGAACAGCTGCCAGAGATGCTTCGATTGAAGGATCAAACACCATCGGTGGACCCATTCTCCGATTAGTTTTTTTCTATCATCCTAACAGTACCCTGCGACTGGCATTTCCAAAGTCATGGTATGTGCTGTCGTGGCAATGGAACATACTACTAACGAAAACATGTAGCAGATTTCCTTTGTAAGAAAAAAACAAATGTTGGACATCTAGTAGTTGATGATTAATAAATCAATGTGCTAGTGGTGCCGTTAGACAAAACAAACTTTAACTTTATAAGACAGGGTAAGTTGTGGATGTGGCATATGTAAGTTTTACATGTATTTTATATTAGTTTTACAGTAACTAGTGTGATTTCACTTGGCTGCTTAATCACTAGAAATACTAGTGGGTCCATGCAATGGGCTATTTCTTACTGTAGCCGGTGCACCACGACTGGTATACTATACTGCCTGTGGGATGGCACATATAAAAGACCACTTGCTACTAATAGAAAAATGTAGCGGGTTTCCTCTCTAAGAGTAGATGTAAAACAATTACCAAATATTTGACATCCAATATTTGATGGTTAATAAATCCTATTCTAGTGGTGTTGTTAAACAAAACAAACTTTAACTTTTTATTTCTACCCATCTAATAACTAAGAACTTAGATTACCATGAAACAAGCAGGCACCACTGTTAGGATATCAAATAGCATATTCTTTGCAGAAGGGACCTGGCTTCAGTATTGTTTATATAAATGAATGAATGAATGAATGTATGTTTAACGACACCCCAGCACGAAAAATACATCGGCTATTGGGTGTCAAACTATGGTAATGCAAATAAATAAAGTGATGATCAACATCAATATAAAAATTCAAGACTTAAACAAAAACAGTGTAAAGAACTGTGCAAAAACACAAATATCACAGAATTTTACGGATACTGAATTTTACTCAAAACTTCAATTGTGTGCTGTATTGGCCATTCTCAAAGAGAATGTTACACCCCTGCACCACGGCGAGGTTACAGCACGCGCAGGGGTGTTTATATAAAGTGGCCAGCAGTGGTGGTCTTTTCATAACACTGCCTGAACATTTTAATCGGTTACCCGACAAGTGTCTTTAAAGACCACACAGATATTGAGAAAGGAAACTCGCTGTCGCCACTCTTTTCGATTGGCAGAAAGGGATTTATTATACACCATTCCACAAACAGGATAGTACATAACACGTTCTTTGTTACACCAGTGGTGGAGCACTGGCTGGAACAAGAAATAGCCCAACGGGTCCACCGACGGGGATCGATCCTAGACCGACCACGCCTCAAACAAATGCTGTCAAGAAGGGGTGTTTATTGTCTGTCAAACGGACAGTTTAGTGTTACAACTATTACATGTTAAAAGTTCATCCGAATGCCCTATTTAAATGTAACGATTTATACATAGCGATTATGGCATTCCTCATTAAATGCATTTTACACATGCTTATACCATGTAAATGAACATGTTATATTACTGGACTCGTTTGCAGTTAAAAGTGCATCATGTCATGCAGGTACTATAAATATGGGTTAGAGCAGATATTCGGAATATGTGTCAAATGTGGGCATCAGAGGCCGTTCCCTTTCTAATACATGCTCGAAGATCGAGGTATAAAACTGACGTTTTACTTTGAAATCACATCATTTTTCTTAGTTGATGTGAATTCATTATAATTTCTAAAAATTCACTATCGATATTATTTATCATTGCCTTGTTGCTGACATAAAACAACAATACTAAAATAAATAAGAAATAATACATTTTAAATAAAACATAAGTTTCATTGTGGCCATAACCTTGTAACTATAAACTAATACTAACAGCAACCAATAAACAATCCCTCGAACATACGTGTTGTTGAGTATTCTTGACAATGGCTTGCCATGGCAGAAATCCTTTGATAAAGTAGACAAGGGCCATACACAAGCTGAAGGTCAAAACCGTTATGCATGGTCAAACCCGTATCGTTACAATAGCATAGGTGCCAGTGCATTTTATTGCTGTAAATATATGCAGTTTATGCATTTGTAGATCACATACTCGGTAGTTATTATCTCAGGGATATAACGAATACAATCTCTTGCCATTCGACGTAAATTGCAACAAAAAGAAAGAAAAAGGAAAGATAAAAAGAAGAAGAAGAAAGAAAGAAAAAAGAAAGAAAGAAAGAAATGTTTTATTTAACGACGCACTCAACACATTTTATTTACGGTTATATGGCGTCAGACATATGGTTAAGGACCACACAGATATTGAGAGAGGAAACCCGCTGTCGCCACTTCATGGGTTACTCTTTTCGATTAGCAGCAAGGGTTCTTTTCTATGCACCATCCCACAGACAGAGTAGTACATACCACGGCCTTTGATATACCAGTCGTGGTGCACTGACTGGAACGAGAAATAGCCCAATAGCCCACCGATGGGGATCGACCCCAGACAGACCACGCATCGAGCGAGCGCTTTACCACTGGGCTACGTCCCGCCCCAGATAGAAAGAAAGAAAGCAAGTAGGAAAGAGAAGAAATTAAACTGAAAACTATGTAAGCCAGTTCTTCGACGTCAAATAATTATGGATTTACCTGCTAAAGATATGTCTTTTTAGTTTTATATGAAATTACGGTTAACAATTCGTTAAAGCGTTACATTTTGTTCCACGATTATGGCTCTTTTGTCAATAAGACAAAAAAAAGCAAAACAAAAAACAACAACAACACACACAATTTATTTATGAACGTAATTTAACGGGGATGGTTTTATAATAAGCACCAATACTAGTAGACACACTGGGGATGGTTTTATAATAAGCACCAATACTAGTAGACACACTGGGGATGGTTTTATAATAAGCACCAATACTAGTAGACACACTGGGGATGGTTTTATAATAAGCACCAATAATAGTAGACACACTGGGGATGGTTGTATAATAAGCACCAATACTAGTAGACACACTGGGGATGGTTTTATAATAAGCACCAATAATAGTAGACACACTGGGGATGGTTGTATAATAAGCACCAATACTAGTAGACACACTGAGGATGGTTTTATAATAAGCACCAATAATAGTAGACATACAGGGGATGGTTTTACACTCCTGGGTCACTGCGTTCATGCACGCAATTCGTCAATGCGAATTATTGGGGGGGGGGGGGGGGGGTTGTAGCGGTGAACACGGGACAAGCACACATGAAGCAGTTTCGATGCAGTATTACACTATTATGAGAAACACGTACGGGATACGGATTCCCTCTGATGATTATACATTTTAAAGACGGCCATTTTACCTATTGATTAGTAATCGATGGGTAAAAAGGACCTCTTAAAAATGAAAGTTTCCACTTCCACTTGACCTTAATATTTCTTTCAGTCGCACACAACAAATGAAGTGTTAACGTGCGTAATCAGTCTCCGTCAAAGAAAAGTTTTTTTTTTTTAATACAAGGATTTGCTAGTGCTTTATTAGCCCAATGACAACTTTTAGTTCCGAAAATAAGCCAAGATTATGTTTGTTGTATATTAACAATATGTTTGATGATGTGCAATATAGAAAACCAGCAAGATGCTTGAATGTCGGGGTACAATTTCCTCTGTCAAAATGTCACGCCCGTCAAAAGTCCTAGCTATCGTATGATGAACGATAACATGATCTGCATACATTTCTACAACGTACAGCTTGATAACTTCACTAGCTTTATTTGAAGAATATCTTGATGGCGGACACGACCAGTCCATGCAGTGCATATCAGTTATGTTACGAACGTTAACTTATCTATTGGCTCATGCCAGGGTTGGTGTACCTTATACTGATTTTAAACATAGTATGAACCAATTTATCTTTTCGACTTTGCAACATGATTGGGACGGTACGGTTGCGAATAAGCTTCATACTATCAAGCCAGTCTTGGGAGAGTGGCAGTTCTCCTATAGACAGTGCAGGAAGGATGAAATAGTCTTGTGTCATGCTCGCATCGGTCATACTTACTTTACCCATTCATTTATCTTGAAGACAGATCCTCCACCTCAGTGTACTCTGACGGTACGCCACATTTTGGTGGAGTGTAAGCATCTGCAAGAAACTAGAAAAGATATATTTGGTCAAAGAAATGTGATGGAATCATTGTGATTCCACCCAGAACTTTTATTGCAGTTTTTACGTGATACTGACTTTTATTCTAAATTTTAATTTGATCTATCTGGGATATTTGTATTTTACACAGTTTTTTACACTGTGATTTTATTTAACTGTTAAATTTTTATATTGATGTTGTTCATCACTTTTGTTTTGCACGTGCCATAGTTCTACACTCAATAGCCGATGTATTTTTCGTGTTGGGGTGTCATTAAACATTCATTCATTCATTCACTCATTCATTCATTCTTTGTTCCCCTGCGTGTGCTGTAACCTCACCGTGGTGCAGGGGGGGGGGGGGGGGGGTAACATTCTCTTTGAGAATGGCCAATACAGCACAAATTGAAATTTTGAGTAAAAGTCAGTGTCTGTCTGTGATATTTGTATTTTTGCACAGTTCTTTACACTGTTTTTATTTAAATCTTGAATTTTTACATTGATGTTGATCATCACCTTATTCATTTGCATTACCATAGTTTGACACCCAATAGCCGATGTATTTTTCGTACTGGGGTGTCGTCAAACATTCATACATTCATTCATTCATTCATTCATTCATTGTTATCTTATTTAATGCTTTCCATGAGTGTGAAAAGTAGACGTAAAAGAGCTTATCTGTGTAGGATGCACTTTTTATACACTATGTCACGTATATAGCAGCGGAACTAAAAATTACAAAAAGTTATGCCAGAAAACAACGTGTTTATGTTAATGTGTGTTACTGTTTGACAGAGATTATCGGTATATAAAGTCAGTTTATCGATTATCGTTCAATATGTGCATGTATGTTCATTACAAACATACCTAGATGTTGTGATTCCTTGACACGAGTTGCAAACCTTTCAGTGTTTTCATGATGACGCCGACGGGCATGGGAATGGATCGCGTGATGGAAGAGTGGAAAAGGTAGTAGAATAATCATATATCAAACAAAATATTTATAATGGAAACATATATCCCGTTCAGGTTAAAGCACGCTGTCCTGGGCACACACCTCAGCTATCTGGGCTGTCTGTCCAGGACAGTGGGTTAGCTGTTAGTTGATCACTGGTTAGTGAGAGAGAAAAGGGTGTAGTGGCCTTAAGAACTTGCTCTGGATTGGAGCCGGTACCGGGCTGCGAACCCTGTACCTACTCGCCTGTATTCCGATGGCTTAGCCACTGAGCCACCGAGGCCGGTATGAACGCATTAATACACGCAACAGAATTAAGACAACACAAATCAAACTATCAACGAGTCAAGCCAAGACATCCTTCTCAATAGGACGGGGGGGGGGGGGGGGGGGGGGGGGGCAGAGTCACCGAACAAAGGAACTGTTTTACAAATTTCTATGAACTCTCTCGACTCTCCGAATATATCAGCTGAAGATATCGATGCTTGAAACATAATAGAAAACAAAATAGAAATTAAATGTTTGTGGTTTAGTTTAGGGGGTCCGTTGTTGAAAATAGTACTGACTATGATATAATTTGTCTGGTTGAATCAAAAACAGATAAACGCTGATAACATTGATATTTTTCGGTGTAAAGTATTTACAAAGAACACTTCCATTATCTCATCGTAAATCTAGCGGTACTATTGTATAAATAAACGAATATCTATTAAGACAGGTAAATACTATTGAATCATCATGCAAATACGTCATGTGGATATGCATTGAAGGGTGTGCTTTACACGTAGATGGCAATATTGTAACAGGCATTGTATATATCCCACCGGGAAATTCATTTTATTCATAACCTGATGCTTTTGATCAGCTAGAAAACTAATATATATCACTTGTTAACAATTACTGCATGATATGTCTTATGGGAGATTTTAATAGTAGAACAGCAGATGATAATGATTTTATTATCACTAAAGGACAAATATAATACAAATGACACTAATACAGATATAATCACTGATGCTGTTTGAGATAGAGAGCTTAAAGAAACAGACTCTTGTTTTTAAACACTACGCCATATTTTTCACTATCAAACATTACTTATATTTTCCCCTGCGCGTGCTGTAACCTCTTTGAGAATGGCCAATACAGCACACATTGAAGTTTAGAGTAAAAGTATCTTATCTGTAATATTTGTATTTGTATTTTTGCACAGTTCTTTACACTGTTTTTATTTATATCTTGAATTTTGTTGTTGATGTTGATCATCATCTTGTTTGTTTCCATTACCATAGTTTGACACCCAATAGCCGATGTATTTTTCGTACTGGCGTGTCGTTAAACATTCATTCATTCATTCAATCATTCATTCATTCATTCATTCATTATACTTATATTTTATTGTTTAGATTATGCATTTCCGTAGAACCGAAGTGTTTCTGGTTATCCCGTTGTTTTTAAAACCACACAATGCATTTTTCGTATTTTTAAAAACGCACGTGCGTCTGAGAATTATGGATGTTGATTAGAGTTCTAGCCTATTTTTAAAGGATATTTCCCGGTTTTAATGTCACAGACTCTTCTTCCACTCTGTTGTAACGTTATCCAAATGTGTTACAGGTTTGTAGATGAACTAAACTTGGTGTCCATTTTTACGAGTTGAAACTAGGGTCTGAGCCTTTAAATATATCAAAACGACGAATATCTAAAGATAAAAATAAAAATACTTATGGTCGTATCCTCCTTGACTTGTGTAGATATATAGACAAAATTACATATATGTGGTTTTCTGATTTCTGTATTCCACGAGTGTATTTCCTGCAGGAAACCCCTAAATTGGAATTTTTTCAGTTCAAATTTTCCACAAAATAACATTTTAAACAAACCAAGCACAATCTTTGTTTACATATCGCGAAGGGCATCCCGGTAACCATGTGCTATAAATAGTAGCGTTGAATACGGTATAGTTCCGGCAGTTGAGTTGAATACTGAAAGTTGTATTCAATTCTTGTATTCAGAGCTGTATTTATATAGTAAGATTTAATGGGTATGTAATAAAATAATATATTTATTATGAATGGTCGAGTAGATGAAGATAAACATGTTGGTGAATTTACATGTAAAGATGTTCAAAAATGGAAAAATAAAATTTAAATGTCTCCTGGATTACGATTGCGAATAATTCATATAGATTGGTCTCTGGCGGTAAGAGAGTGTTTATAACTGTCCAAATGTCCATCTAGCTCTCTTATCGTCAGGGTAATAGGGCTACATTTACAGAGACTATCCAGAATTTGCTGCTAGTGTACCATGACATATTTCCCACTACCAGTCTTAGCGTTTGAAAGGACGGGATTTAGCTCAGTCGGTTGAGTGCTCGCTTGAGGTGCTTGCGTCGCAGGATCGAACCATCTCGGTGGATCCATTCAGCTGATTGTTTTTCTCTCTCGTTCTAACCAATGCACCACAACTGGTCAAATACCATGGTATGTGCTTTGCTGTCTGTGGAAAAGTGCATATAAAATATCCCTTAATACTAATGGAAACATGTAGCGGGTTTCCTCTTTAAGACTCTATGTCAGAGTTACCAAATGTTTGACATCCAATAGCCGATGATTAATTAATCAACGTGCTTTAAGGGTTAAATAAAACAAACTTTAAAGTGTTTGCAATAGCTGGATTTTATTTTTTAGAAATTTCATGTTCATTTCATTATTTTCGTGCTTATATTCAATAACGGTTCAAGCACGCTGTCCTGGGCACATACCTCAGCTAATTGGGCTGTCTGTCCAGGACAGTGGTTAGTGGTAATTTGTGAATGAGAGTGAAGTCAGTGTAGTGGTCTTACACCTACCCATTCAGTCGTAAAACTCGCTCTGAGTGGTAGCCGGTGCTGGGCAGCGAACCCAGTACCTACCAGACTTACGTACGAACAAATCTATATGTAATGAGTCAAATGAAATTAAGAGCTACTACAAATATTAGGTCAATCAAAAATACATTAGATATGACCCTGGTACTTTAAGCAAGAAAATGTATTCAATATTTAATTTATTGGTTAAAAATTTAAAACAGTTTACTATGGCAAAAAATAAAAACAGTCGTTTTAATCAACCTGTCTGTCTGTCTGTCTGTCTGTCCCTCTGTGTTTGACTGTCCTCTCTCTCTCTCTCTCTCTCTCTCTCTCTCTCTCTCTCTCTCTCTCTCTCTCTCTCTCTCTCTCTCTCTCTCTCTCTCTCTCTCGTGTGTGTGTGTGTGTGTGTGTGTGTATGTGTGTGTGTGTTTGAAATATATGATCTTATAAATACTTGGATAAGTCAGAACAAATATATGGTTTTCATTACGGAGGTTACTATTTTTGAAAAAAGAATCCCTACTGAGTGTTGGGGGTAAATGTGTGATGATTTAAAAATGCCCCACAATCCCCAAACAAGACTAAAATGCTCCAACCTGTACTTCAAAATAAAGTTTAAAGTTAAAGTTTGTTTTGTTTAACGAATCCACTGGAGCAAATTGATTAAGTAATCAATCATCAGCTATTGTATGTCAAACGTTTGGCAATTCTGACGCATAGTCACTAGAGGAAACCCGCTACATTTTCCCAAATGAAGCAAAGGATATTTTATATGCACTTTCCCACAGGCAGAAAAAGAACATACCACGGCCTTTAACCAGTTGTGAGGCACTGGTTGGAACGACAAAAAACCCAATCGGCCGAATGGATCCACCGAGGTGGTTCGATCCTACTACGCAACCACCTCAGGCTAAATCCCACCAGGCATATAATTTTGGGTCATCACCGAATGAATGAATGAATGAATGAATGAATGTTTAACGACACCCCAGCACGAAAATTACTTCGGCTATTGAGTGTCAAACTATGGTAATGCAAACAAATAAGGTGATGATCAACATCAATATAAAAATTCAAGATTTAAATAAAAACAGTGTAAAGAACTGTGCCAAAATACAAATATCACAGATAGATACTGACTTTTACTAAAAATTTCAATTTATGCTGTATTGGCCATTCTCAAAGAGAATGTTACACCCTTGAACCACGGTGAGGTTACTGCATGCGGGGGGGGGGGGGGGGGGGAGGGGGGTCATCACAGAGACAGTTAGATAGAAACCCAACTGCCACTCAATGGGCTACTTTTAATACGTTTTATTGGCAAGCGATTACTTCATATATAAATCATTGAATATGCTTTGCTGATTTCATATGTTTGCATGTTTTAAATTAAATATTTTATTATCACAGTAATACATACATTCCAGTGAACATGTATTGCCACATTGCCTGACTGGCAACCACATTTAACGTTTCACTTCAATTTTTGTCAAACAAAAAAAATAAATCAATTTTTGAAATGAATGAGTGAATCGCTAATCACCTACATACCCATTTAATTTTACTATAGTAATAAAGACAATTCTGACAGTGCAATAAAAACACATTTTTCATTGAACATACGTGTAATACAAAATTTCGCATGCGTAGTACGTGTTTACCAGAATGACGCCATGTCCCTAGCCAGGAATGACATCGTGTTCCTGGCCAGAAACTCAGCGTTCTGTCAATTTCATAAAATTCAGCCAACTTTCCAGACGAAGTAAGTTGTGTAATTTAATTAAACTTTTGTTCATCATAATATAGAAATGTAGTATGTAATAAATACAGAACCGCATAGCAGTTGTTTTGCCATGCTACGTATTGCACTGGTTTATAGTGCGCAAACTTTATACCACTGAACCGCTACGCGGCCTCGTGGTATAATGTAAACTCGTGCAATAAATAACATGACAAAACAACTTGTATGATTGTGGTTCTATCCATTTATTACACATATGGTTAAAATAACTGTGTACTTACCAAAGTGATACGTCCCACTAGAACGCCAAGTGGGACACAACACTTCGACGTCATTCGGCGCACTACAACATTACAGGAACGCCAACCAAACGAGTTGAGTGATATAAATTAAGATCGATTATGGGTAATAAATAGTATATTAAACTAGCAACCATTTCATATCATATTTATGTCCCTTGTGAAATAAATTTCATTTATTTCACTCGGGACATTAACATGATATGAAATGGAAGCTCGTTTAATATCCTATAATTTTATAATAATAATGTTTTATAAAACTATTAGATAATACCACATTATGATTTTAGTGAATAATACTTCAGGAAGAATTAGAAAGTTTGAATGTAAATGTTTGATTAATGTTAATTTTATTCGAGTTTGATATTAATATGAGTTAATATAAAACACGTAAAACCACGCGTATTATCCACACCCAAGATAGTTTAAACAAATGTAAAACAAATTAAAGACAACTCAGTTAATATTATATTTGCATTTTAAATACTAAACAGACCCAAATGAATAGAAACATGATCATGTAATTTCAAACAAATCAATTTATAAATGTTTAACACCAAGCATCCCAAGTATAGGCTCTCCATTATTAAGCTACGTAAGAAACAAAAGAAAAGAAAAGAAAAGAATAAAATGCGGTATGCATTATCATCAAATGCCAGTTTGTTGGTAAAAACAAGATTCTATGAAACTAGGCTGACAGTTTGCGTGATGCAACCAACAAAGAGGAACTTTTATATATATATATATATATATATATATATATATATATATATATATATATATATATATATATATATATTCCTCACCACCAAGATTGTCGACATTGAATACAAGGAAATGATTCTTATCTGGTGTCACAGTTATTCTTCGACAATTGATTCGTTCAATACCATTATGTGTCCACGAGGAAACACATTAATTTTATTCATGTGCAGGACGTTATTCTGAACTGCAGTGCCAACTCTCTGGTGCGCACTGTCATCCCAACTAGCAGTTTCCATCATTTGATTACCTTGGGTAAACCATCAATAATGATCATATTAGTGGAGCAAATATGATCCCATAAGTAGCCTAAAAATGGGAGGTAGTGGTCTAGGGAGTATAACATTTGTTATTATATATCAAAATGTTATTCTTGGTCTCTAGTTTTCAAAATCTTGCATAACTCCACAATTCAAGATCGCGTCCAAGATGGTGACCAAAAATAGGAATTTTACATTTAGTGACACTGGTTGCCTAATGGAGCAAAATATTTTTAAATGATTGCAAATGCTCTTAGATGTATTCCTAGTACTGTTTACATGAACGCTATGCCTGGTTTCTCATTACTTATTGGATATGGTTCGTACAAATGAATCCAATATGGCTGTTAACAGCAATTATATAAAACAAAACACTTTTTGTTCAACTTAATTACCCAAAATATCAATATGTTTGGTTAGAGTTTGGCCAGTTACTTATGAATGGGATTTCTTACCATAAAAAATAGCATTAGCCTTGAAAGTATCAAGAGTTGCCTACAAAGCATGGATCTGTATTCCTGTAAAGGTGCATGGAATCTGGACAAAAATACATTGAAAAAACTTTCTTATCTTTATTGCTCTAATTATCCATTGTTATGAACCGATACAGTTCATGGTCTCTTATGAAATGTTCATTTGTCAACTAACTAGTGAATACGTTTGTTATCCATTGTTTTGAACTATGCTTAACACAAAATGATAACATATAAATAGGATTAACCCTTATCCACCGACTGGGAAGTTAACATCAAATCAAATAACACATGTTCAGTCTTCAATTGAAATGAAGCAGTATGCTCCAAGCTTAATTGTCTGAGTCTGATTCACTGTCATATCCCTCTGTGAACATGACAGAAAGAATATACCGAGTCAAATTAAAAACTTCACAACCGTTTCATCTTGGCTAATTAGCAAATATGACAGAATAACGTTTTAAATAAGGTATTTTTTTTATTGTATGACGTCCAAAGAAAGAATAGAAATAAATATTGAGTCAAAAATCTGTTCGATGCGCCCACAGCATTTGTCAAAACCACAAACAGTCAAAATAGTAATTCACAAGCAGGGTCGTCTGATGAAATCACAGATTCAGTAGCGCGTATGCCCTTCATGTGTACCCACGTGTAAAGACTGCATTAGGGATACGACACCATTGTTCCACTAATGAGGCACCAAGTTCCTGCAAAGTATGTGGAGGGTTCCTAACAGCGCGCATGCGTCTTCCCAGCACATCCCAGACGTGTTCGATGGGATTCAGATCGGGTGACCTTGAAGGCGTTCCTCAGGTAAACCCTTGTCAAGTTGGCAGTGTGGGGTCTGGCGTTATCATGCTGAAAGATCAGGCCTGGACCATGAGTAGGATCTCCACGAGTACTCGGGTACTCGGGCACGGGCCGAGTCTCGCAAGACTCAATTCCGTTCACAGGACTGTAGTACCCGTAAAAGGTGGAATACAATTTTCAACTATAATACATTAGACAATGTAGGACAATACTTCAGCAGTAGATAATCAGCGATACAAGTTACACAATAATTATATGACCATGCGCTAGTTTCTCTTTTTAAACTTGCCGTCCATCCATCACTGAACATATCAACCGGTTTCTAAATGCAATACAATGGCATAATTTGGCATCCATGTTCAGCGCTGGAATTAAAATGCATAATGCTATTTAAGTTTATTCCTTAATCTCATCATAATCTAGTGTAAGTGTCGGGTACTCGGGTCCGGGTCGAGTTTGACCCTCGAGTACTCGAGTCCAATATTTTGGACTCGTGGAGGCCCTAACCATGAGCTGCCATGACGGGCACAAGTTCCTGGGCCAGCACCTGGTCGCGGTATGCAGCAGCATTGAGGTTGCCATGGATGCAAGAAGTGGAGAACGTCCATTTCCACAGAAAGCACCCCAAACCATTACACTTCCGCCTCCAAATCTGTCAACTTCACTGACACAACACTGAGCATGACGTTCACCATGTCGTCTCCAAACCCTCTGCCTGCCATCGCAAGTGGTGTTGTGTCCACAGTTAACGTTGACGTCGATTGTAATTGGGTCAAAATGGGTCCAACATATGGTCACCGTGCGTGGAGGTGAGCAGTTCGCAACCGATTTCGGATCGTTTTCTGTAAAGTTCATTACTGGTTGCTGTCATGAAACGGTTGCGGAGTTGACGTAACACAATATGACGGCCTGTGACGGAACATGCTCTTAATTTGTTTTCGCCTGTGGCGATATTAATTGTTTTAGAGGGCCGTGTGCAGTTCCAATATGCACTTAAGCCCAGGTGGGCAACTTGTTATGCAATACCTCAGCTGCGCGACGGCGGTCGAGCTGTTCCAATACACACCCAGCCCAGGTGTGGAGGCCATGTGGCCAGTAGTTACGTAATAACTCCGGTAGTGCTGTTTATGATACGTGAGGTACCGCGTTGTGCCCCCAGGCTGTTCATGATACGTGAGGTACCGCGTTGTGCCCCCAGGCGATATTCGGTTTTTATGATAAATAGCTAGGGTTTTAGAGATATCGGGCAGAAACATAGGAAGGCTGCAGGTGAAACGGACGTCGTCAACTGAACGAAATATTTAAGTTCAGTCCGGGCGTGGTAAATATATTTTTCTGCTCTGTGTATAACCTTGATGTGATTGATGTGACTTTAAATATTTTAATACTGTAATATACCAATATTATTTAGGCGGTGCTGCCGGTCATCTGACGCAGTAAACTGTAGGCTCACTGTCTAAATAATTATTAAAGCTTAGCCAGTCATCCTAGAGGACCTAGGTAAACTGTAGGTTATTGTCTTTATTGTGATAGGTACCAGTATTAGTTCTGTGTTACAAGGTTACTGAATGAGTAGTTAAGGGTTAATTAAAAATTAACCAGTTAGGAATAGAGTTGTAATTCCTTTATTAATTAAGTTCCCCTGGCAGCGTTTCTCAATTATCACACATGTGGGTGTTGTGTCACGGTGAAGTGATTACAATATTGTGTAAACTAGACACCTAGAGATTAACTAATTAAGTGATCAGTTCTGGGTTGTTATTATTTGTTGTTGTTAATTAACTACTGCGGCAATACATTTGTCAGCGTAGTATTAATACAGATTTCAAAGTGTATTGTGTTTTTGTTGTGTTTTCTAGTGAACTAAACGTGCTATATTATACATACTTTATATAAGATCGTATCTCTGATCATACCTAGAGACGAGCCACTAGGGTATAACCGCCCGTTACAGAGAGATCTAATAGATATACAGTTAGGAGAGATATTTTGATAATCGTGTTTCATTCAGTTACGGGTATTATAGTATCCCCGTGACACGGCCATCTGCTTATGACATCACACATGGTCTACCCGGTTGGAGGCGATCAGCTGTGGTGCCCGTTTGTTGTGCTCGTGTCCGCAGATCATAAATTGCCCGTCGACTGCAACCCAACGCCCTTGCAGCGTTAGCTAAAGACGTTCCCGCTGCACATTTGCCAGGTGTAGCATCGAAACAGGTCGTAATAAATAGTGTTTTAAGGTGGGTTTTTTTGTTGTGTTAGACTACTGAACGTGTGCTATTGTAGTCAGGTCACCAGTGGCACATGCAAAACCACTTTTGCCTTAATGGTGCTGTGCACGTGCTATGGATCGGGTCACGTGGGCTGTGGTGGGCTTCAAATGGAGTGTAGACATTGCCATTAAAATATTTATTCTTGAAAAATACCTGCTTTCAATTCTCACTGACTTTATTCAAATTTTAGATTGTGAAGTTTTTAATTTGACTTAGTATAGTATGGACATTTGTGCACATTACGGCATCAGAATCTTCGTCAGTAGCGACTGCAACTTTACATTCACATGCTACAGTACAGGGCTGCCAACAAAGAGAGCATGAACAGTCTTCATCACAAACATCTTAACCTTTTTACCTGGTACTTACGATACATCGAAAGTTCTGTCTTGTATCCTGGGTATTCGTGGGAAAGATACTTTCCCGCCAATCTTTGGAGATACTAAGACAGAGGTCATGGTATGAGTAGTCCTTTTGCCATCTACGGTCCATTCGTTGTGATCCCAATTGTCAGCCACTCCCAATATAAGCTTACCACCTTGATTGACACCCATCTATCAGATTCATCCAGCCAGTGCACCACATCAAAGACAGTAGTATGTGCTATCCTGTCTATGGGAAGGTGCATATAAAAGATCCCTTGCTGCTAATCGAAAAGAGTAGCCCATGAAGTGGCGACAGCGGGTTTCCTCCCTAAATATATATGTGGTCCTTAACCATATGTTCCACGCCATATAACCGTAAATAAAATGTGTTGAGTGCATCGTTAAATAAACCGTTTCCTTCAAATATCCTATCGTTCGGTGTTGTTTCACTTTGGTCGTTCTCATCCATGATATATATTCTGTATATTGTTTCAGTAATCAAAATCTCCTTTTCTGTATGTGTTAAATGTATCTTGTAATTGTGAGCTCTACTTTCTGTCTATATGAGTTATGGCCTGAGAAAGTGAGAAATTCAGTGATTCAGTTATCCAGCTACTGTAATGTTCATTGACTTACAAACTTGACCAATATCTGCATATAAACATTTGCATATATTTGAACTTTTTCTGACAAAAGCTTTTAGAAATTCTTATGTACAAATAGGAATACTTAAATGATGACCATTGAATTAATATATTCAAACTGATTAATAAACTACATGTGACCTGTTTTACATTGTCAATCGTATTACTTGGAAAATGTTTTGGGCAGTTTATTGCGACTATATGCTAATTTTATTCGTCACGTGCCAATCCATTTTAGAAGGTTTCTTAAAACAGAAAACAAATAAGCATCATTGCAAAGTCCTTTTAGGAAAATGTATCTACTTATGTAAATCGTAGACAGGCAGGTAGTATGTTGGACATTTAATAGTAACACCTTACATTAAATATTATATAACTGTGAATTTCCAGGTGTCGTCTGCTCTTTTGTGCCAATTCCAAATGTAAATAATAGAAAGATAGCTCATCAGCTCCAGTATAAATAACTACAACTGCAACTGCAAATCAATCACTCCAACTGCAAATGTACTCTCATTTGTCCAGTACAAACTAATGTTAGAAAAATACTTGTTTATATGAAATTTACCTGATTAGCTTGATTGCAGTTCTTCAAAACCTCTAAGAAATGATATGTATCAAGAAACATTTCCGACATTAAAACATGCATAATTAATGTATTTTGTAGCCTTATATCTAAAAAATATGCCCAAATACAAAAACAATCATAAAAATACAACAATAATTATTGTACGTAAGGTAGTAAGATTGGGTTGCCATCATATACTTTGCGATATGTGCTCGTCCGGGGTACGGGCTTAACTAGTTTACTATTAATTATGGTTAAAACTATTATAATAATAAATTAAAATTTAAAGATTTATAAATATAGGGTTAATAAAATAGTATAGTTTGCTAAGCCTACCTCGGCAGTCTGCCCCTTATTTTTTGGGCATATTATTATTATTATTGCTTAATTTTTTTACTACTATTATTAAGTATTAAGTAATTTTTAATTGGGCCTGGTATTATAAATACTAGATCAATTAATCTAATTTAATAAGCAATTTTAAACCCTCTGGCACTCAAGATAAACTATATTTATTTTAACATTGAACGTCTTGAGTGCTAAAATTCCGCTGGCGCACACCGATCGATATTTCCACGGCTTACCTCGTGTCCCTAGCTGAAACGTCAGAGGTCAAACCAAGGTGACAGCTCTGTAAATGCTGGCTACAGCTATCGATCGGCCGCGTCTCTCGTTGTTTGTTACTTATTTAAATTAATTATTTTAACTCATTTTTTTATTTATTTATTTATTTATTTTATTTATTTGTAAATAAATTTAATAGGTTTACGGCATGCTCGCCGTTTGATGTTTTATCCATATTTTAATCATTATTTTATATTTTTAATAAAAAAAACAAATTATATAATTTAACAGGGCAGGTGTCTGGTCTGTGCCTTTGGTAGTGGCTTGGTTAATATTACCTCGTCTACTGCCCTAGGTAGTATAGATTAAAGTGTTCGCCGCGTCTTCTAAATGACCTAATCCTGTTGTTTTAGAGGACAACTGAGGAGTCGCCTGTTTTTCCATGGATCGGCCGGGTTCACCTCTCTCCTTCTGGCAGGCTTGGTACTCAAAAGAAATATTAAATTAACCATAGCTGGATTTTTTTCGCCACTCCCCTAGTGGCACCAGCGATTAAACTTGTATAACCCTTTGGCGTCACTCTTCAAGTGACGCCGGTTTAGGAAGTTATAATAATTTCCTAAACAACTAGTAGGCTGCCAGGATTGGACTGAACTGCGGTTGGACACGGTGGGGGTGGGGGTGATGGGATGCCGGGAGTTAGGGCATTCTTTGGGGCTACAGGCGTAGGCGGTTCGGCCTTAGGTTTTGTGTAGGGCAGGCCTCCCCTCCCTCCCGACCCTCACCTGGTCACACCAATGTTTAAAATATGATTGGCAGCCCCTTTCCTCTTAACCTCCCATGGGCTTAATGAATATTGGTTAATAATTATTATTAATTTTAGACCAGCCCATCTAAATTTGCGCCGAAATTATATTATATTAATAATTTATATAGGTAAGGAATGCTAATATTTTTCTTTAAGGGCGCAGCCAAAACTTATTAACCCCAGTTTTCCCCTCCTTTATACTTTTGGCGTTAATATTAAAAATTTCAAAATTGACCCTATTTGTTAGGTTATCCCTGTCCCGAGTCAGACCCCCGATCCTATCGGACGCCGGACTCGGGATAGGCGTGTTCGAAACCCTAGTGGTATATGGACACGTTAAACCAGTTACTAAGCTAAGCTAAGGCATCATGTAGTATGTTTTGGCAGCCATTTTGATTCATTTATTGAAAAAAAAAAAAAAAAGTTTCTAAAGATATACCTATTTACCATTTTGACAGTCACTGATTCATTTAAATACCAGATTTTATGCATAGAAAGAGAATTAGACATATTTTACAGTTTCAGGGTTCATTTTTATAAATGACGATCATCTTGGACGCCATCTTGAATTGTGCAGTTATGCAAGGTTTGCCAAGGTGGCAAACACAGGATTTGAAAACTACAGACCAAGACGAACATTTTGGTATATAATAATAAATGTTATACTCCGTAGACCACCTCCTTGAAAGATAGCACCAGATAGTTGCTCCACTATATGGCCGGTCTCCATCTGCGTGGGTGCTGGAACTGAAAGGACCGCCACTGTCAGTGGAGCTGACAGCTTTGGTCCCCCCCGGGCCGCTCCTGGCGTAGGCTCCTGTCGAGTCGCTGATGGGGGCGACGACGCAGAAGAGACCGCCCCCGGTGGTTTAGCCACCGGCTTTAGTCTGCCCTGAGTCGCCTCTGTGGGTCTCGCCTTCTTCCTGGCGGTTGAGCCGCCGGGTTTGGTCCTCCCTGAGTAGCCTTGGGTCGCCTCCTCCTTCCTTTACTTGGTGCGCGCTGAGGTTTGTCACTCCCATAAATGAGAGTGACAACAGCTGAGCTAATTAACATTAATATTGGTTTCATGATATTCATTATCATTTCAACTCAATGAATGTGCTTTGCTGTTAATTACTTAACCATTTTACTACCCGAACAACTCATTTCAAGATAAAATGTATCTATAACGGCCACTTCTGTAGTATTATCTATGAATTACACCCCATACACCCCATACACCCCATAAAACCATAAACTTCTTAAATACATTCGTTAAACACTGAATTAAAACGGGGTGCGTACCAGAAAGAAAGAAATGTTTTATTTAACGACGCACTCAACACATTTTATTTACGGTTATATGGCGTCAGACATATGGTTGAGGACCACACAGATATTTAGAGAGGAAACCCGCTGTCTCCACCTCATGGGCTACTCTTTTCCATTAGCAGCAAGGGATCTTTTATATGCACCATCCCACAGACAGGGTAGTACACACCACGGCCCATGATATACCAGTCGAGGTGCACCGATGGGAACGAGAAATAGCCCAATGGGCCCACCGACGGGGATCGATCCTAGACCGACCGCGCATCGAGCGAGCGCTTTACCACTGGGCTACGTCCCGCCCCGGGTGCATACCAGAGTTAATATAAGTGTTATGGAAATGACACAAAAAGCTAGAACACATAAACTGATTTGTTTTCTAAAAGCAATAACATGTGTCTCGATCAATATGATAAAAATAAACTGGTTCTCTCTCTCTCTCTCTCTCTCTCTCTCTCTCTCTCTCTCTCTCTCTCCTCTCTCTCTCTCTCTCTCTCTCTCTCTCTCTCTCTCTCTCTCTCTCTCTCTCTCTCTCTCTCTCTCTCTCTCTCTCTCTCTCTCTCTCTCTCTCTCTCTCTCTCTCTCTCTCTCTCTCTCTCTCTCTCTCTCTCTCTCTCTCTCTCTCTCTCTCTCTCTACTAACTTCAAATCATGTTTAGGACTATGTGTGCAAGATAAAATAAAGTACTAGCAAACCTTACACAACTCACAACCACAAACAACATAATTTATATTAAATACGAGAACAAAAACAAGCAAATTACAGTAGAAACTACAAGCTAGTATCTGGTGAATCAATGACACCAGATGTTGCACATGCGAACATTTATAAACATTAAGTGAGACATGTCAGTGGGAGACTAGCTAACCAGACTATGAGGGTAGTGCGACTACGTACGTTACGGTTTAGAACCACCTTACATGTAGCTATCATTATTGCTGGAGTGTACTGCTTAAGCACCATCTGGTCCAGTTCAAGAAGTCATCGATCGTCAGTGACTCTGTCCAGTAGTTGGATGTCTTTGAGACACAGGAGATTTGACGAATATCAGCGGAGCGAGGGACGCCGGTCTGGCCCCGGGGAACACGGCGAGCCCGTGTATTTGAAGGGACAAGAACAAATAAGGGCAAAGGGACTGATGAAAGCCGAGGCGTTCAACAGGATCGTTAGTGACAAGATATCCTTACAACGAGCCTTGCCGGATACGCGTGATCCCAGGTAAGGAAGGAAATGTTTTATTTAACGACGCGCTCAACACATTTTATTTACGGTTAGATGGCGTCGGACATATGGTTAAGGACTACACAGAGATATTGAGAGAGAAATCCCGCTTTCGCCACTTCATGGGCTACTCTTTTCTATTAGTAGTAAGGGATCTTTTATATGCACTATTCCACAGACAGGACAGTACATACCACGACAATTGTTACACCAGTTGTGGAGCATTGGCAGGAAAGAGAAATAGTCCAATGGGCCCACCGACGGGAATCGATTCTATACCGATCGCATATTTGATGCTATACTTTTAATAACAACCTTTAAATCATTCTTTTCAATACAATTAATACAAATGACGTTTTATATATATATATATATATATATATATGTATATGTATATATTTCAAAACCAAACAATAATAAATGATTTTGACCACTGTGCAACTTTGACAAACACCATTTAAATATTTTCAGATGTAAAGACCTAAAGTACCCGAAAGAGTTGCCGTCCGCCAGTGTGGTCATCATCTACCACAACGAGGCTTGGTCGCCGCTGCTGCGCACGGTGCACAGTGTCATCAATCGGTCGCCGCCGCAGTATCTACACGAGGTTGTCCTTCTTGACGACTTCAGCGACAAACGTAAGATCTGGATGGGTTGGAGGTTGAGCAGATGGGCAGCTGATCACCCAAAATACACAAAAATATTTATTCCTTTCATTTCTATAAACAAACAAAAAAACAGCATAAGAAGTTTTTTTCTACACAAGTTTGTTTTGTTTAACGACGACGCTAGAGCCCATTGATTCATTAAACGTCGGCTATTAGATGTCAGAGGTAACCCTAGTTTGACACCCAGTAGCCGATGTATTTTTCGTGCTAGGGTGTCGTTAAACATCTATTCTATTCTATTCTATTCTATTCTATTCAGAGGTAACCCTAGTTTGACACCCAATAGCCGATGTATTTTTCGTGCTAGGGTGTCGTTAAACATCTGTTCTGTTCTATTCTATTCTATTCTATTCTATTCTATTCTATTCTATTCAGAGGTAACCCACTACATTTTGGTTTTCGTTAGCTGAAAGCGATCTCTTATATGCACGTTTTTCATAGACAGAACAGACCTTTGATATACCAGTCCTGGGACACTGTTTGGGACGACGGAAAACGCACTGGGTCCGCTAAGAGGATTTGATTCTTCAGCCTATGCATCTCATGCGAGCTCTTCGCCGACTTAGCTAGATCCCGAACCCGATAGTAGTGTCGATAAATAAAACAAACTTTAACTTTATGGCTATTATAAACCGCTTGACAACATTTATGTCAGTCAATGCATTTAACTGCGTTACAGATGCCTGCTTCATTGCCAGGTGTTGTCAGCACGGCGACAATTGAAAAGTTCGTTTGAGCTAGCACACTATAGCTGGTGTATTAATAGATGCTCAGCACAACAACTTCATCGACCGTGAATATCATGTTCTTCACGCTATCAGGTTACCGGTTTATCGATCACGGGCTATAAAGCTACTAACTGAGAAACTGTGATAGTGACATTTACAGTCAATACACATATACGTACAATTACAAATAAACAATACACACACACAAGATGCACGCATGAACACACGCACACAAAAATGCACATACACAGATGTATGTATTTCTATATATTTTATGTATATCGGGTTTGAGGGAGAGAGAGAGAGAGAGAGAGAGAGAGAGAGAGAGAGAGAGAGAGAGAGAGAGAGAGAGAGAGAGAGAGAGAGAGAGAGAGAGTCAGTCTATGTGTCTGTGTATGTATATTTGTGGGTTTCTGTGTGTACGCGTGTGTGTGTGCACGCGCACGTGTGTGTGTTTGTATACGTGTCTGTGAGTGTATATGTGTCTCAATTTGTGCATAGGTATGAATGTGCAACAGCATTACTATTTTTATTTCTTTAATTTCACATGAGATGCAATTATTCCTTAAAGCAATTTTAAAGGGACATTCCTGAGTTTGCTGCATTGTAAGATGTTTCTGACTAATGAAATATTTCTACGATTAAACTTACATATTACTTCTTCTTTTTTTCATAATATCAGCGTCTGTACATTCAATGTGCTTCTGGCCGTCTTAATATTTTTAAGAAGCCCAAACTGGATTTTGTCTTCGAATAATTTCGTACCTACGAAAAAAAAAAACATATTTTAGGAAATAAAATGAAATTTAACCTAGTACTACTATTAGAACGATCAAAAACACGTTTAGTATACAGCCACTAATATTTTATGCAGAAAAATATATTTGATATGTAATTACAAAAGTCTCTGTTAGTCGATAACATCTTAAAAATTGCAGCAAACTCAGGAATGTCCGTTTAACAGACGGTTAGCTAGTGACAGTGCCATTATCTCAACTACAAAGTCTGTAACACATTTGTTATGGTCTTGGATAATTATCTCTATATTAATTTAATATTGTTTCAGCCCATTTAAAAGAAAAATTGAAGGAGTATGTGACTTCCACATGGCCAGATGGCATAGTGAAAATGGCGAGAACAACAGAACGAAGCGGTCTAATTCGCGCCAAAATAGAGGGAGCCAAGGTGGCTACTGGTGACGTCATAATATTCCTAGACTCTCACTGTGAGGCAGCCAACGGGTGGTATTAAGATTACTCTGCTTTGTTCTGTAAAACGGCCACTGTGTCGGGTACATGTTCTTTATTTAACTATTTAGAACAGACTAGATCCATATACATTTCATCCCGTCAAATGCCATTCTTCGATGCGTTTGGTTATACATTCACTTTTACTCGCTATGTACATGCCCGTAGGAACGATATCTGGAATTGGGGTTGAGGGGGAACAATTACCGGAGGGAGGGGGGGGGGGGGGGAGAGGGTGCACAGCCTCTATTGTGGGGTGTACAAGCCCGATTTTATTCTTTATTTATATGGACTATAGCGTTGGACAAAAAAAGAGTACATTTTTATTCCCAAGTTGGGACTCATGCCAACCCACCCCCGACATACAGACTAGAATAGGGGCGGGACGTCGCCCTGTAGTAAAGCGCTCGCTTCATGCGCGGTAAGTTTCGGATCGATCCCGTCGGTGGGCCCATTAGGCTACTTCTCGTTCCAGCCAGTGAACCACGGCTGGTATATCAAAGACTGTGGTATGTGCTATCATATCTGTGGGATGGTGCATATAAAAGATCCTTTCCTACTAATGGAAAAATGTAGCGGGTTTCCTCTTTAAGACTATATTTCAAAATTACCAAATGTTTCACATGTAATAGCCGATTATTAATAAATCAATGTGCTCTAGTGGTGTTGTTAAACAAAACTCGTTGTTTTCACATACCGAAATAGCCACCTATAGTCCTTCCCACAGAGAACGCCTGTTTATACTATGGAATTTACGACAAGTTATTTATTTCTGAGCCGATTGGTTCGTAGATTGCACATAAAATAGGTATATATTTTTTCCAAAACACTTACTTTTCTTCTTACGTTAAACCAAACTAACATTATTATTAAAAAACCTAACATATTTGTAGGAGGATGGGGCGAACAATAGTACTGCAGTTGTGGATTTGTTACAAGAAACTGATGTGTATAGTTCTTAGATGGCCTAACGGAACATCTTTAACGTTTCAGGTTGGAACCAATTCTTGCCAGAATCAAAGAGAATCGCAAGACAATCATCTGTCCAATTATTGATGCTATTAATGACAATACGTTGGAGTATTCTAAAAATGGCGGATACAATATTGGTGGGTTTTCCTGGCACATGCACTTCACGTGGCGGGACATACCAGAAAGATTACGGATCAACCGAAATTATACGGATCCAATAGAGTGAGTTCTGCTTCATAGTCTGTGTCACTTTGAAATATTGTGTATCAGTTGCTTTAGCATTGTATCCCAAGCAAGACCAGCTAGCTACACAAGATAGGCAAAACATTAACGTCAAGTATAGGCATCCAGCAGAGTAGGTTTTATATTATATTATTATTATATTATATTATATTATATTATATTATATTATATTATATTCAGAAATAATAGTGATGTACAGTAGTGGAAACAGACGTCCATATCATCGTCCTTAAAACCCATAACCCACATATTATGCTGCATATCGATTTAGTGACGTCAGACTGGCTCGTCCATTGTGATGACCTAGACGTCAATTCCATCTTGTCCACTGAAGTTAACACTAGCGAACCATATTTCTGTTTATGATGCATACGTTAACTGTGCTAGCGCAAATGTCTTAGGTAGGTTTTAGTTATATATTAATATGTCCATTAAATACAATTTACTTATAACGTGTTGCTTAAAAACCTATTACGCTCGCTTTCACTGTTTAGGTGAGTTTTGTAACGTTTCGTACAAAAGATGTGGTCTATCGGCCAATCGTGTATTCTGTGTTTTCCTATATTTGAAATCTGTCTCGATTACGAAATAGATAATATCAGTATTGAATATTTGTTTAACATTGTTTAGTCAGTAGGTGGGTTTTTTCGTTATTGTCTTCATAAACTTTATTTATGGGATTGTGGCAGGGAAATGTTTTGTTTGTTTGACTATTTGTTTTTGTTTTTGTTTTGTTTGTTTGTTTGTTTGTTTGGGTTTCTTGTTTATATTTTTATTTTATTTTATATTTTGTTTATTCATTTTTTTTTTTTTTTTATCTTTTATTGACATTGATTCAAGTGCATATAAAAGACCCCTTGCTGCATTAGTAAACATTTAGCGGGTTTCCTATGATGACTACGAAACAGAATTACCAAATGCTTGACACCCAATAGCCGATGATTAATTGATCAATGTGCTCTAGTGGTATCGTTAAACAAAACACATTTTAACTTAGACTTAACGAGGAACAAATGATGAATTAAAATGTTTTAATAAAACAACCGTAGAGCAGTTGCTGTAACTGGAGAAGGAATTTTTTAATCAAATCTGTTGTTTTTCAGGTCGCCCACTATGGCCGGGGGTTTACTGGCCGTAGACAGAGAGTATTTCTTTGAGATCGGCGCATATGACCCAGGAATGAAGGTCTGGGGCGGAGAAAACCTGGAGATTTCTTTTAGAGTAAGTGGTTTCAGTGACAAACCCTTTTGGTAGTACTAAACCAAATAACGTCCGGCAGGGTCAAAGTTCGAGGTGCACTAAACTGTTGATAGAGCAGTTAGTACCTGTATCTGGTGATTGGTGAAAAATGTATGCAATTTTATTTCATCTACTTTCATTGTGTCAAGTAGGCTTGTGCTTGAAACATGTATGGGATACCTGTAAACACAAAGTACTAAACTTTTGTGCGGAACTAGGGTAGTCATAGACGCTACTCGTTATGTCTGAAATGAGCAGCTTGGCCTTCGGGTTTTTTCTGATTCACTTAAGGGTGAGGAGTGGTAGTATTTATACCCGTGGTGTATATGTCGATTGATACGCTGCAGGTAGGAGTGTTAACCACATATGTTACTATTGTCGTCTATGGGATTTGATTCGGTGGTATACACTCATTTGGGGGCATATGAGGCCTGTTCTGGTGCTTATAAAACGTTTAGAGTCTGGACTCAAGACTCTGTTAGAGTCTGGACTCAAGACTCTGTTAGAGTCTGGACTCAAGACTCTGTTAGAGTCTGGACTCAAGACTCTGTTAGAGTCTGAGACGTTAACATTATGGCAAACTTATACACATTGTATGCGTGTGACATGTTATTACAGATTTCAAACTAGACTGTCATTTTATAAGCACGGGCGCAGACTCTCTTCCATTTACTCCTGCGCGTGCTGTAACCTCACCGTGGTGCAGGGGTGTCACATTCTCTTTGTGAATGGCCAATACAGCATAAATTGAAATTTTGAGTAAAAGTCAGTATCTATCTGTGATATTTGTATTTTATGCACAGTTCTTTACACTGTTTTTATTTAAATCTTGAATTTTTATATTGATGTTGATCATCACCTTATTTGTTTGCATTACCATAGTTTGACACCCAATAGCCGATGTATTTTTCGTGCTGGGGTGTCGTTAAACATTCGTTAATTAATTATCTTCCAGTTAGTTAAAATAACCTCAACAGAGTATTGTGTTATAATGTCACTCGTTTCATGTAAGTAAAATATCTCATAAGGAATCCTTGTAAATTGTTGAATAGTGAAAATGAGTTTTTGAGAGAAAAAAATAGTCCTTGATCCTTTTTGTTTTTTCTTGTTTTACGTGTGGGGTGCGTGTCCGAACGTGTGTCTGTGTGTACGTATTTTTATCTTTAATATATAACAGTGGGAACTGATTTGGTATAAGGAAACCTATACCGATTATTTTCAGCCATATGGATTAGAAATATTTTATTTCAGGTTTGGATGTGCGGTGGTAGACTGGAATTTTTACCATGTTCCAGAGTTGGACACATTTTCAGATCAAGTCATCCGTACACATTTCCAGGTGAATAAAAAGAAAAGCAAAAACAAAAACAAAATTACCACCGCCCCACAAAACGAGCAAACACCAAACGAAAACAATAAACAAACAAACAAACGAAATAAACCAAAACAATCAAATAATTCTAAAAATACTTTGGTGAATCGTATGGGCACCTTCGTAAACCATAAAAACAAAAACAACAAACAAACACAGAAACAAAATCAAAACAATCAAAGGCACATACTAATATTTTTGTTAAATCGTATGGGAAAGCCTCTCGATAACCCCCAAAACAACAACAATAATTATCTTTTAATACGACTGTATTAGCTTTTAAATATACGTCGTCTACACAATAATTAGCTTTTAATACGACTGTATTAGCTTTTAAATATATGTCGTCTACAGAGTAGCAGGTGCATAGATATATTTCTAGTTCAGCATTTGCACTGCTTTGAAGCAATTGATCAAAAATTGATTTTCGTGTATATATCCAATTACGCTCCAAGCCCGCTGCACTGAACATACACACACATACACACACACATACTGGCACATAGACGTACGCACGCACACATACACACACACACACACACACACACACACACATAGGCACAGGCAGACAGACAGACAGACACACACACACACAGACACACAGGCACAGACAGACACACACACACACACACACACACACACACACACACACACACACACCAGCTATCTAGACAATCAGTCCAGGATCAGTTCAGCGGAAATAATGGCCAGCTGTTATATTCCTAGCCCCGATGTATAGTTGAATTGTGGAATCAATAATAGGTCATTCTTTATTGTTTATTTGTATGGCTTACGTGCAAGTCTGAACAATTTTATTTTCACCAAGATCCACCAAGAATTGTTAATAACATGTGAATATGAAAAACACTTTTTGTATTGCTGTTCAGCTTGTTAAATATAGACATATGGCATTTAAATTTTTTTTCAACATGACCAACATTTATCAATATGGCTGCCAGATGTCATTTTAATTTGCAGTTTTACTTACATAACCCCAGTACTGGTCTTAAAGGCCTATGACTTAATCACTGCGCCACCGAGGTCATTAAAACAAATTATCTGTATTTATATTCAGGTAATGAAGACACACATGGGTTAAATTCCGCCCGAGTTGCTGATGTGTGGATGGACCACTACAAGGAATTGTTCTACAGCAAACGTAAAGACCTACTGGTGGGTGTTTGTCGTAAAAGTACTCAGTTCTCTTTCTACATTGTCTGGTGTTTTAATCTAACACTAAGTTCCCTACTTCCAGTAGAGTTTCTCTACATCTAATCACGTGGAATTTATTTCTGAATGTATGTTTTTGTCCCACTGACCCCTTTCCTTTCTCTCCTTGAATTCCATCTCATTTCTTCCCGATATTGTGGCAACTCCTATCTTTCAACTTCTTTCGCTGTCCATCTTCACACCCCAGTCATTGTCTCTGCAACTGTTACAGTTGTGTGTCTCTTGTGGCTATCACTCACCTTTTATTTCCCATCAGCTTTAGCTGTGGGCTTTGTCTGACCACTTTGGAGAGTGTTCATACTTACTAAAAAAAAATAGTTTTAACAAACACCACTAGAGCACATTGATGTATTCATCATCGGCTATTGGATGTCAAACATATAGTTATTTTGACACAGTCATAGAGAGGAAACCCGCTACATGTTTTCATTAGTAGCAAGGGATCTTTTATATGCATCATCCCACAGACAGGATAGCCATACCACGGTCTTTGATATACCAGTCGTGGTGCACTGGCTGGAGCGAAAAATAGCCCAATGGGCCCACCAACGGGGATCGATCCTATACCCACCGCGCATCAGGCGTGCGCTTTACCACTGGGCTACGCCACCACCCTCATACTTACTACTGGCATTGTTAAGAGGTACATGTATCCACCCACTCAAATCCCCTATTTCTGAATATAATAACATTCACAAATGTATGCTGCACTGCAATGATCAAATCTTATCTGGGGATGAATACATGCTAATAGTCATAATCATTTGCAAGTGTTCTGCATTGACACACATCCTAAAAAGTGCTGACAAAACTTTAGCATCATCACAAGTCCGGCGCATGTCCAAGCGTCACATAAGGACATAGTATAGGGTTTCTATGGTCATTAGGACAACCACGAACAATAACACTTGATGCATACAAGTTAAAACAACTCCGTAAGTCCGACCCATCCACACATAACATGTCTGACTCCTAACAGCCACTGATTAAACAATGTGCTGAGGAGTTGATGAACGAAATCATTCCTCTCTTTTGGAATGAATGAATGAATGTTTAACGACACCCCAGCACGAAAAATACATCGGCTATTGGGTGTCAAACTATGGTAATGCAAATAAATAAAGTGATGATCAACATCAATATAAAAATTCAAGGTTTAAAAAAAAAACAGTGTAAAGAACTGTGCAAAAACACAAATATCACAGAATTTTACGGATACTGAATTTTACTCAAAACTTCAATTTTGTGCTGTATTGGCCATTCTCAAAGAGAATGTTACACCCCTGCACCACGGTGAGGTTACAGCACGCGCAGGGGACCTCTCCTCTCCTTTGGAGTTCTTACTGTGCAGCAGTTAAATGTGTTTTAACGACATTTGTTTTCGGGTTTACCACTGAACCCTTGACACTCCCCGCTTGGTAAAACTCGGGTGCTTGACTCTAAACATAATTTGCTATTTCATATCAATGTAGTAAATATTTAAAATCAATTTTGTTTTTAGAAGAAAGACCACGGTGACGTTTCAGAAAGAAAAGCATTAAGAGAAAAACTTGGGTGTAAAGATTTCAAGTGGTTTTTAGACAACGTGTATCCTGAGAAGTTTGTAATAAACGAACACAGTAAAACGTGGGGTTTGGTAAGACTTTCTCATTCTGTTAACGTTTTTATTCACTAGCTTGCAGTGCATAACAATTAATGCTATACTTTGTCGTTTTAGTTTTCAGTTGTTCAACGACGCCATGTTGGAATTAGCATTTTGTTTAAATACACCATTGGGGATCATTTATTAATTAATCAGGGGATACTGGATGTGAAACATCTGGTAAATCTGACACATGGTATTCAAGACGTCCGCAACATTTTTCTATTAGCAGCAAGGGATCTTTTATATGATCTTTCTCACAAACATATACAGACAGATAATTTATGTACATGACATATGCAAAATAAACCAAATATAAAAGTATATAAGCCATTTCTTATGAAATTATGAGACATTATAGTTAAATAATACAAATAAGTACAATTTGAAATAATAACAATAACACTATTATGTATGTCAAAAGTCTCTACGACATTGTGGATTATGAAAGCAGGTTTTGACCGTAACAAATGCAAGAAAAGTAATTAAGCCAATTTAACAAATGACTTACTTTTGAATGACTGTCAAAGCCCACGCGAACCGGTACATAAGGTTCCAATCCCGTTAATATATACTCTGTGGCTTTATTATATATACAAAACTGTACCTAGTGGGGTTGGATTCCAGTAAAAAAAACATATCTATATTTTGGAGCTGTCTCGGTCTGTCTCTCTCTGTCTCCTTCTCTGTCTCTGTCTGTCTGTCTGTCTGTCTCTCTGTATGTCTGTCTGTCTCTCTCTGTCTCTCTCCTCTGCCTCTATGTCTCTGTCCTCTGTCTCTCTCTCTCTCTCTCTCTCTCTCTCTCTCTCTCTCTCTCTCTCTCTCTCTCTCTCTCTCTCTCAAATATGTACGCAGACACGCGGGCATACACGCACATGACATGTACGCATGCATACTCACCGATCACACAAGCACCACATTCAACAAACACATATAAACAAACATACAAATTAGACGTCTAAACCAGTTGGCCAAATTACTATACCATAATATTTTGCTTGACGCAAAGCCGCGGATGAAAGAAAATCGGACTTAGGGAAAGGTATCTTTAATCAAACAGTTTTGTCAGATTTAATTTTCACAGACATGTATATACGTGCGAGATATTCTTACTGATTCTACTCATTTCAGATTCAAAACGAACCATCCGACCTATGTTTCGACACGCTAGGCAAAGACATGCATGAAGACTATAACGTTGGTTTATATTCTTGTCTGCACGGGAAAAGCTCAAATCAGGTAAATTATGACTCGTCTTTTTGGAAACATCTCGAATCAGGCAAACTTAAGTTATCAACCTGGAAGAACTCAAATCTGGTAAGTTTGAATTTTCTACTTGTAAGAAGCTTAAATCTGGTAAGTTTGAATTTTCTACCTTTGAAGAATTTCAAATTGAGTAATACGTTTAACCTGTCTACCCCCCAAAAAAGCTCAAATCTGATTTGTCTAGCCAGGGGAAAGCTCAAATGAGAGAAATCTGACTTGTCTACCCAGGAAAAAGGTTAAATCGGGTAATACCGACATCGCATTGTTTAACGAGAAAGACGCCCAATATTAATTTTGATAACTCAGACACGTGACTTTCAGAGAAAACCTATTGTCTGATTTAAAAAATATAATTTTGTATTAGTAACACGGGGTCTGTTATATGTATTTTCCAACAAACTGGACAGCACACAGGAGCGGATCGTGATGGGTGCAGGGAAAGGGGAGGGGCACACCCTTTTCAACTTCGATGTTCCTCGCAAAATTCAATGTTCAGCACGTTACACCCCCTCCTTAGACAAATCTTGCGTCCACCCACTACCACAAACTATGGCCTTTGATATACTAGTACCAGTCATGGGGAACTGTTTGGTGAGGTTAATGCAAATGTTTTTGTTTTGTTTAACGACATCACTGGAGCACATTGATTAATTAATCATCGGCTGTTGGATGTCAAACATTTGGTAATTCTGACTCGTAGTCATCAAAGGAAACACGCTACATTTTCCTAATGCAGGAAGGGATCTTTTATATGCACTTTCCCACAGACAGGAAAACACATACCACGGTCTTTGACCAGTTGTGGTGCACTGGTTGGAACGGGAAACAAATTTCAATCAGTTGAATGGATCCATTGAGGTGATTCGATCCTGCGACGAATGTACCTCAGGCGAGCACTCAAATGTATTTCTCTGTATATGGATTCTTTTTTGTCATTCTAGATATTTGCCTACACTAAAAAGGATGAATTAAGGAGAGAGGACGGCTGCCTGGATACTGGACCTAATAATAGTGTCCGGATGTTGTTATGCGATAAAAATAAACCGTCAATGAAGTGGAATTACAATAAGGTATACAAGCCTATATATGTGTCATAAATACGTAGTACATTTATTTACTCTCCGTCACACAGGCACCTCGGAACGAATGTTGCATTTCGTACAGACTGAAAGGTGGATGAGTGGAAATGCAAATATATATAATATTATAATACAACTGTCATATAAGCCTTTTTGCAATTGGTTAATTTTCGTGATAACTCGGACGATAGATGTACGCTGTTATGGGCAAGCAGGATTTATCACGACGACAAAATTCCGAAAATTCATACGATACGCTGTCACTGGTGAGGTTAATGCAAACGGACACGAATGTTGTGTCCTATTTCTTACATATCCTTAAACAATAGTTTTAAAATACATTTAAATGCCTTTTCTAACGAAAACAAATTTATGACGCTTTCGCTTATAGTTAACTTGTGCGTCAAGTTAATTTGACAATGTGCGTCACTGAGTGATCGATTCGACCGTTCTTTTTTTGCTCATTGGATGGTATGATATTGGTGACCTGGGCTGAGTTCAGCCAGACCGAGCAGAAAATCGTCAGGTAGATTAGTTTATGCGCTTCATGATAGACCAAATGGTCACGTTGGAAACCAATCAAATAGTTTGGGAACATTAGCGAAACGAAACTTCGGGCTCTTCATTACCTAGGAGCAGCCAGTCCTATGTCTTTAAAATGTTAACGCACGTATATGTGTTATGTATACAGGTATGTGTTATCAAAAATATCGAATGATGTTTTCACCAACGGGTGGGTACGAAGGTTAGTTTATGCCTAATAATAGAATGTAACACGTGGTGCTTAGTTGTTTGGGTCAAAATGCTACTACATAACGTTTCAGAACCGTGGATACTCGGATATATTCTGAAACACTTTAATGTTTAGCATTTTAAAACTGGGAGCCCACTTCTACCCCCGAACTCTCCTACATCGTCGGCTCCGACGAATTTGATACTTATGGGTGTTTTTTAAAATAGCAGCAGTGTCAATATTTCTCATAAATTGTTTATTTCTAATTTACAGGGTTCCTGTATTTCGCAGAAGGAATAGTGAGAATGTTACATTTAATTTTTTCAACGCATAATTCTGAAAATTGTACAACCGCTCCGATCCACATTCAATTAATGTTGGATCTTGTACGGGTCAGAATAGTTTTATAAATTAGTAACAACTAGTTTTCTTTAAACAATTTGTTTTTCTTTCACAGGAGAATGGCGCTCTAATAAACCAGGTCACCAAAATGTGTTTGGAGAAAGGAAACGAGAAAAAGACAATGATTGTCATCGTGAACACGTGCAATGGAAACGACTCTCAAAAATGGAAATTTATAGCCATTTAGTTAAATTTCGTAAAATATAGTAATGGTGTTGGTAATCGTACATAGTCTACCCGTGCTGCATTTTACCACACAGACATACATATACACACGTGTCCACCAACAGGACTTCTTCTTGATACCCTGTCGGTGAACCCATTGGGCTATTTCTCGTTCCAGCCAATGCTCCGCAACTGGTGTAACAAGGGCCGTGGTATGTACCCTCCTGACTGTGGGATGGTGCATATAAAATATCTCGTGCTGCTAATCGAAAAGCGTAGCCAATGAAGTGGCGACAGTGGGTTTCCTCTCTCAATATCTGTGTGGTCCTTAACCACATGTCCGACACCATATAACAGTAAATAAAATGTGTTGAGTGCGTCGTTAAATAAAACATTTCCTTCCTTCCTTCTTCGTTTTTGATACAGCAGTTGGATATCTTGGATGTAAATAGTTGACAATTAAATGTTGTTTTCTCAAAGTTTGTTTTATTTAAAGACACCACTAGAACACATTGATTTATTAATCATCGACTATCTGGATATCAAACATTTGGTAATTTTGACATATAGTCTTAGAGAGAAAACCCACTATATTTTTCCATTAGTAGCAAGGGATCATTTATATGCACCATCCTACACACAGGATAGCACATACCACGGTCTTTGATATACCAGTTGTGGTTCATTAGCTGGTCCACCGACGGGGATCGACCCTAAACCGGCCGCGCATCAAGCGAGTGCTTTACTATTGGTCTACGTATTTAAATAGTTGACAGCAAAATTAATGTTCGGGGTGGGGTTTTTTCATAGTAGGGTCCCTTATCAATTTTACGGGGGACTAAGGTTTGTGGGTAGATTTTAAGTCTTTGGGACCTTTTGAATTCTATTTTCGCATTTTAGCACCCATGTACATCGCGAAAAGTCCGGCTAATTCCACTAGTGGGCCAAATGCATGATGATCATACTGAAACACGGAAATGACCATGTCTCAGTTAATACGTGAATTAGAATCACGAATAGTGTGTCTATTTCCATTAAAGATAGTGGTGGGGTTATTTTTGTAATCTGAATGCATGATGACATTGAAATCCAAGATGGCCGTTCTCCACCACATGGTAATTAGAAAACGCCAATTACTTTGGTTTAATCATAACAGTAAAGTGTTTTTATATTAAAAAGAGGATGCACAATATTTTGGAGGGGTTATTTTTGCAAGCTGAGTTCATCTTGATTTTCATATCGCCAAGATGGTTGTTGTTCATGATATATAAAATGAGAACATTACGGAGGCCTTGAATTAACTGAGACATAATACTAAACGAGGTGTCTATAAATACTATACAGGGCATTCACACTAATTTTATGGATCGCTTTTGCAATCCGATACCATTTTGATCTTGAAATATAATATGGAGGGCGTGGTCGCTATATTGAATCAATGGAAAGCGAAATATATTGCAAAATAATTTACACTGGAACTGTAAATAGGTTATAACTGAAACCTAGTCTATGTCACAAACTGAACAGTCGAGATTCTGATACTGAACAGTTAAGATTTGTTACCGTCTGTGTAAGCTCGTGAATGGCGCGGCATAATAATAATATCCATTGGCGAAGCTCAAGTCAGAACAAACAGGAAAGGGGCATCTTTTGGCTTCATACACAATAAATGTAACCTATACTGGTGGTAAAATTTTCAAATGTTTTATTGATGATTATTTCATTCTTTAGATTTTTAAGTTATGTCTTCATTACTCAATAAGGGGGCAGAACGTAGCCCAGTGGAAAAGCGCTCGCTTAATGCGCGGTCGGTCTTGGATTGATCCCCGTCGGTAGGCCCATTGGGCTGTTTCTCGTTCCAGCCAGTGCACCCTACATCCTGTCTGTGGGATGGTGCATATAAAAGACCCCTTGCTGCTAATCGAAAAGAGCAACCCATGAAATGGCGACAGTGGGTTTCCTCTCTCAATTTATGTGTTTCCCATAACCATATGTCCGACGCCATATAACCGTAAATAAAATGTGTTGAGTGTGTCGTTAACTAAAATATTTCCTTCATTCATTACTGAATACATTTTGACAAGTTTTGTTGTATTATCACAGACAGCGTTTGCATGGATAACCTTCAAATGTGGGTACCCTACGCCATTTCCTAATCCAAATCAACAGCGTGTGTGCCCAACCCGGGCTGCAGTCTCTGCTCTAACTCTCCTTACCACTGACACAATCAAGCTGTTTCTGGTCTTTTGTGGGATGTTATTCCACTCATGAAGAAGGGCCTGCGTGAGCTGAGCAACGTTGTTTAGGACGTTGATGCGCTTCCTGGCCCCCCTGTCCAGCTCGTCCCATAAGTGCTCGATCAGGTTCAAATCTGGACTGTAGGGTGGCCAATCGAGCACTGGGACATTATTTTGGTAGAGGAAGTTAAGACAAACCCTCGCAACGTGCGGCTTGGCATTATCCTACTGCAACATAAGGTTACGCGCATGGATAAGTGGAAGGACGTGAGGCCTGATGACCTGATCCCGAACTTTTACGGCTATAAGATTGCTTTTGATGATTACGAGAGGCGTTTTTACGCCTTGAGAAGTTCCCCACCCACAAACCATAACAGACCCTCCCCCAAATCTGTCGATTTCCTTAATGCACGCGTATGAATATCGCTCACCTCTACGTCGATAGACACGTTGTCGTCCATCTGACCTGTAAAACGAGAACCGAGACTCGTCAGTGAATAACACGCAGCCACTGCAATTGCCGTTGATGTCGCCTGGGTGTAAGTTGCGGACCAACGTAGAGATGACGTGGCCTTAAGCTGAATTCCCGTAACCAACTCCTAACCGTTCGTAGGCACAATGGTTCACCATGAGTGCCTACAACCTGATTCACCGTCTCCGTTGCCGTCTGAAATCGTTCGCTCCTGGAACGATTAGCTAATCTTCTTCATGTGGCTCTGAGATGCCCAACTAAACGAGCTATCGTTGACTCATGTACCCCAAATTGCTGGGCGATGCGACGTTGCGATTGCGTAGAATGAAATGTTGTTTACTCGATGTGTACTCTTCAAAACTTCGATTTGGTATGGTGTTCGAGTCCATAGCACGTGACAGTGGCCCAAATGCACGGTTTCTTGACAAACCGGTGAAAAGCATTGTTGGACTTCATTTTTCACAAAACGTGCGTGAAGAATACGATCGGATTCTTCACATGTCGCAAATGTGACAAATGTGTTCATGGTTTTTGAGGGGTCTGTTAACAGAAACGCATTTTTCACAAGACATGTTTTTCTTATATAATAATAATAATAATAATAATAATAATAATAAATAAATAAAAACTAGTTTTAAACAGTTTTCAATCAATTATCGCTGTAGTGTAGTGTAGTAGTAGTAGTTAATATGTGAAATATTTGATATCGGCGAACTGGAAAATTATCAATGTAATGGCATTTAACGTCAAACACAAGGTTGTTGTATTAAAGTGGGAATCTTTGCCTACCTGGTGGTAGGCAGCAATTCCGTGTTTTCGCTATAGAGTTAGCTCTGGCCGAGAGATCGATCATAACCGTCCAAAGGTCCGCCTAGCTCTCGAACGGCAGAGTACTCAGGCTTGTATGACGCCTATATAACCATAATTAATATGTTGAGTTCGTCATTAAAGAAAACACTTCTTGGGACAGGGGGCAGGAGTTATCTCAGTCGGTTGAATGATTGCCTGGGATGCCTGAGTCCCAACCAGTGCCAAACAACCAGCATAACAATGACCGTGGTATGTACTGTCTGTCTCGGCGTTTATCGTAGAAACTGACTCGATTGTTGAAATGTTTCACATGAAGAAACAACAACAGGGGCGGACGATTAGAAAAGCAAATGCATTTTCGTTTCTACTTTTACAATTACATATCCAGATTATGATTGTAAGAAAGTGTCTTGATGATAATCCTGCAATCAGGATCTTGTTCGAAAAGGTACACAGTCATTTCCGAGAGTTGTCCCGTAAAGAAAAACTTCAAATATCTAGGATATACATATCACCTACAGCAGTGGATACCGTACCGAATCCTGTCAGTGTACGTGTCCGTCTATGGAGACTTGGTAAAACCAGCGGAGTTCTTCTGGAAATTAAGAATATTATTAAAGGTCCGAGGTGGGTTAATGCCTGGTTGACTTTGCGACAGTGTGGACCAGGGTGGTACGAGATAGTGGACCTATTTTACTTGAATCGGTAACATTGACACGGTAATCGTCGTCACCTAATGCATATCCTGACATGCTAGTAGTCAATAACTCGAAAACCTAACGTTCCATTTTATTTTCAAACTGGCATTATTGTCTTAATTGTTTAGCTGCACGTTGATAGAGATTAAGTCAGAGAGACGGACGGACAGTCCGACAGACATGATTAAATTTAAGACTGACGTTTATGCCATGGAGAGAAAATAACCCCGTAAAAACCCCCAAAACAAACAAAAACAAAAACGAAACAAACTAAACACACATATGGAAATTGATTTTGGTTAAATCTGGAGGAAAAAACCTTGTATATACACTGAACACCAAAACAAACACGAATATAGTTTTGAATTTGAAAGAGTTTAGTTTTGTTTAATCATTAGGAAAAATTAACAATTTCAGTCTAAACCAGATGATGTGTTTAAATGTCCCAATAGAGTGACATAGCGTGAACATCATTAGCCTTGAGAACTGCGACACATACCTAATATGGCCATCGGCTCTCGCCAGAGGAGATCTGTTTTAATTGTTAGTAACGCTAATTCATGCAGTCCAGTGAAGTGTATTATGGCGGTTACGTGGCGTTAGCCTAGCCCCTAGCTGGGCGCCTGTTGGAACACGAATCGACCTTTTATATATATTTGTACAAAACACCCAAGTGCTCTCTGTGGTATGCATATATACGTATATGCATACCACTACACATTTGAAAAAGTGTATGGACCGTTTAGAAGCAGAGAAATTTTTTTTTGCTACAACAAAACAACAAAAATAAAACCATTTTCGAAATACAAACTAGATTGGCGTTTCTTTTTGGTTTTCAGTATACATGTATGTAGGGAAGTGGTTTATTTGCATATAATGTCGGCTGTTAACTCTATAAGTCCATTTGAATAACTGACAGAAAATAGAAGAATATTTTTTTTAAGAATAGGATTGCAATCATGAATAAATTCCAACCAAACCTAATAGTTATAACTGCAATTAAAACACACAGTGGTAACATCTACTCGGAGTAGGTACTACTGCAAGATACAAGTAGGTACTCCTACGTCCAACAAACTTTTGATAGGTCCCATGAGTAGGTATTCCTACTACTCGTGAGTAGGTACGCTAACCACTCTTGAGTAGGCACCCCTGCTCAGTTAAAGTTTGTTTCTTTTGTCTGACGACACCACTAGAGCACGTTGCTTAATTCTGACACATAGTCAACAGAGAAAACCTGTTACATTTTTCCATCAGCAGCAAGGGCTCTTGTATATGCTATTTCACACAGACAGAATAGCACAGGATGGGCCCACCGACAAGGATCGATCCTACACAGACTGCGCATTAAGCGAGCGCTTTACCACTGACTACGTCCCACAAATAACATGACCTTTGACCAGTTGTGGTGCACTGGTTGTTAACGAGAAAAACTCAGTCTGTTGAATGGATCCACCGATGTGGTTCGATCCTGCGACGCAAGCACCTCGGGAGAGCACTCAACCGACTGAGCTAAATCCCGCCCACTCATGCTCAGCTACACAACCTATCCTGGGCAGAACACTCAGGCTAAATCAGAGGTTTTGTCCGCGACAGGCATGCTTGAAACCAGCTACATTTTTCAATTAGTAACAAGGGGTCTTTTATATGCACCATCCCACAGACAGGATAGCACATACCACGGCCTCTGATATACCAGTCGTGGTGCAATGGCCGGAACGAGAAATAGCGCACCGACGGAGATTAATCCCAAATCGAACGCTTTACCACTGGGCTACTTCCCACCCTATTAAAAAAAGAAAGAAAACAAGAGTAATGTGGCGGTAGCAGGTTTCCTCCAACCTACAAACAATACTGTTATCACCAGTCTAGGCAGCTGGCTTGTGTCCCATGGAGAGCGTTCTTCAACCTTAATTGGATATCAGTACGAATATAGCTAAGGTGGGTATGTAGTAATATATCCTTAACTGAGATTAATGTGGAAAATGCGTTTTCGCTACATTTTGTCATTTTTTAAGGGTATTTTATGGGAAGTGAAAAATACGTTTTCTTGGTACATGGTAAAAAGATGGTGAACGCATATTTCACGAAAATGTGAAAAATGCGTTCGGATTCTGTAAAAAATGCGGCCGGATTCTTCACACGTTTTGTGAAAAATGAGATTCAACAAAGCATGCAGTTTCACACGTGTTCACGGTTGACCCAATTTTAACCAAAGATTCTTTAGACGGTACAAATGAGGTAGCTATGTGTCAAATGTTACTACATTTGGTATTCGGATAAAAAAACCGTTATATTACCAAAAACGATATATATATATATATATATATATATATATGTAAACAAACGTTTGGACGTAAAATGCACAAAGTTAAAAACGTTTGTTTTGTTTAACGACACCACTAGATCACATTGATTTATTAATCATCGGCGATTGGATGTCAAACATTTGGTAATTGTGACACGTAGTCTTAGAGAGGAAAATCGCTACATTTTTACGTTAGTATCAAAACATCTTTTATATGCACCATAACACAGACAGGATAGCAGATACCACGGCCTTTGATGTACCAGTCGTGGTGCACTGGCTGGAACGAGAATGACTATCGGTCCGGTGATAACGAGACGAAACGTGTTATTAGCAATATAGTTGTGTTGTGTTTCTTTCTTCTTTTTTTTTCTTTTTTTTTTTACTGTTGTTGTTATTGTTGTTGTCTTTAGCTTTTTGCATTAGTATGACACTGTCATATGTCGTGGAGTCGATACTGCAGCTTTAACTGGTTTTCAATTATACATAAAATCACCGAATTGTGAAGGAAACATAAACCTTGCAGACTCAACAATGTTTAGGACCATACAATATTACATAATGGAAACTAATGTGTCAAAGGATCTGGTGAGTCTAACTAGTCTCTTTCCTTCCCCTGACAATCGTTTGTTTTTGTATAAAAGGTTTTGTTTGCTTGCTCAGTTTTTGTTCTGTATTAATTGTTTTGACTGATAACAGACAGACGCTCGGGCTATCGCACTTGGGACTATCGGCTGTCAAGCAAAATGACCTTGCATACCGCTCGTATTTTTATGGGATAACTGACTTGTGCCACGCGCCTAAGTGACGTTATATGATGTAATAAAGAAGTGTGGCTCAGTAAAAGGTGGGATTTAAAAAGTGTGTAGTTATATGGATAGTTTGCATACTTTGTCAACGGGAAAACAACCTAAACGTGCAACAAGTGCTAGATTTAGCAGACATTGAAGTAAAATAAAACAAATATTTTTGAAGATGTATGTCTGCAAACAAGAGTTTGATTTATCACCATGTATTGAAATGTGACGGTATAAGAAACGGCTTTTCCGAGATGTTATTCAAGTGTTCTCCATTAATACTAGAAGAAACTATGGCATGGTTTTACTATTTAAACTGTTTGCTATATTAACAGTTCTACAAGTGATTAAGTCTTCAAAGTGTGTGGTGAGTTCCACTTTTAAAAAAGACGAGTTCTTTTCCAATTTATGAAACTAGAGGGAAGACTAAATAATCGTGGTGGCGTTGAACACATCTTTACACATCTTTATTTACACTCAGATCACATAACAAGTGATACATGAACACACAGTATGTGCAATATAAGAATACAGCGGTTTTACATATATAATATAATAATACAAGATTAACGTGGGGGCATAAATGTTCTCATAATGTTATCTAAAAATGTACAAGTATTATTTAATAAAGTAATATTCGTGCTACAAAATAGATCATGATATTTAATTGCATTTGGTTTTATATAGTAATATTTTGGTATGTACTTGCATCTTTCATTCGGAAAAAATAGCTTTCAAATAGAAAGTGATATTCATCACCAATAACATCATCGTGACATAAACAACATTTCCGTTCACACCTGGGAATATTTTCCCATCTACCAACTTCTACTTGGAGCCTGTGATTGGCATTGTGATAATTATTGAAAGTAGACCTATATTTTGTATTTAAAAGTAATAAATATTGTTCGAAATTTATGATTTCTTTAAAGATCCTATAGTTAGTACCTTTGCTAGAGTGATAAATGTTGTCTCTTCATAACTGCAAGAACTGGTCTTTAGGTCTCTCAAGAATAATATCGCTAACGTTTCCATAATTAACACCATTTTGAGATAACCATACGTAAGTAAATCCAGTTTCATTAAAAATATTTTCTACAAAATTAAACCATTTATATGCATGTATTCACTAAACATAATCAGATAAAAGGGCACTGAATATTCTAAAGGATAGCTTATTTTTGTTATCACTATTTAACATCCTACACCAATAGTTAACCTTCCAAGCTCACCATAAATCATATAAAGTGGTGTGTTACGTTTTACACCAAGAATACTTCGCAAAAATCGTATATGTACACTTTCAATAATAGAACAATTTTCAAAACCCCATATCTCACAGCCATAAAGTAAAATAGGTAAAATAGTCTGGTCGAAAAGTTTAAGCTGACAGTCAATTAGTAAGTTGAGGTTACTTATTCGAGATTTAAGTAAAAACATAGCTTTAGTGGCTTGTTCTTTAATACATTTCTTTGATATGGTGTACAGTTCTTTGAAGAACACAACCCTAGGTACTCGGTCCACGTGTGTTGTGAAATGCGTAAGCCGTACTGATTGTAGATCGTTCTTTTTTTAACAAGAATACTGACAAGTGTCAAATTAATTCTGTGATTTACCTTTGAAAAGAGGGATCAGCAGTCGATGAAGTGACGGTATACTTCAGGAAACAAATGGGTAAGGCAGACCTAGTCATTTAAACTGTTTTAAAATTGGTGTTTATTCCTTTATCTCTAAGGTTTAACCACGCTGTCATTGGTACAGACGGCAACGTTCTAGATTGCGGTTAATGGTTAGTTGATACTGGTTGGTGGTAAGTAAGACTGGTGTCAGGCTTGAAGTCGCAGACCTTATCTTGAACCAATGGAAACAAGACGGTAAGTTTGTTAATTGACAAACCCGTAACACATGTGAATAAAGATGCGATAGAGTGAACAAAGAGACAGTGACGTTAAATCAGGGAAATTTACCTCAAAATAAATTAGAGCTCGTCTGCACAACCATTGTTTCTCAGACGCACGTGCGTTTTTAGAATTATGAATTAATTTCGTAACATTACAAACACCAGGATAACCATAAACATTTCGGATGTACGGAAATTAATATTCTAAATAATAAAATGCAAGTAATGTCTGATATCAAATATAGAAAATGGCTTTAAAAGTGAAAAATACGCCCGTAGTGTTAAAAAACTGTCACTTTAAAAATACTGCCCTAATTGTGTTGTAATTGTTAAGATGTTGCCGGCTAATATATGACTAAAATTACGTATTAGATACAGATTTTTGCGTAACACATCAGTGGTTATATATATATAAATGTGTTTTTTGGGACGCTCTATATATAATTGTGTTTCTGATCACCTTAGTGTGTGTACTAGGTGAAACATCAGTTTAATGCCTAACGTACATACAAAATTATTGTAAGACCAAATCCAGTTTGGGCTAGTTACAAACGAAAACGTATTGAATCTGCTGGTATACGTTTATGACTTTGTTTTTCATCATAATCGGCCAATAGAAACAGCGGTTGCAGGATATGAACATAGGTCACACTATGTAACAAATTGTCAGACTTCTTTTTTGAAATTCTTGGTCAAGATGCAGTGCTGTCGCTAGTGTTATTATTTCTGTTCATAAATGATATAGAAAATGTCTTATTATAGATGAAAACTATGAGAGTTAAGAACTTTAAATGCTAAACATTTTTCTTTAACTATATGCAGCTAATATAGTTCTTTTTTTAAAAACAAAAACCTCAAATGTCTACAAAAGATGCGAAATGTGTTAACTCGTTACACAATTAAACAGAATTAGTGAATACTGTTAAAAGTAAACTTACAGAATTTAGAAATAGCAAGCAATGTTCCAAAAGCAGTTACAAATAAACGAAAAGTAAAAGTTTAATTACCGTATTGCTACCTTGACCATTAATTATCATATAATGATACATTTAAAGTTTCTCAAAATGTACTTGCCTTCCAATCCAGAAAAGTAATATTTTGCTTTAAAACGAAATTAACGAATAAATACTAAATATTAAAACAAATGTGAACGATAAAACCTTTATTCGCGATCAAGACCGTACATATTCTAGTTAATATCTTCACAATGCAGAGTCGAATGGGAATATGGAATAATAGTGGTTGATTTCGGGAATCTATGACTAGTGTCTCGTCTATAGGAGGACAGCCACACACGAGACTCTACTGGACAATGCACCGAGGGGCGGGACGTAGCCCAGTGGTAAAGCGTTCGCTCGATACGCGGTCGGTCTAGGATCGATCCCCGTCGGTGGACCCATTGGGCTATTTCTCGTTCCAGCCAGTGCTCCACAACTGGTATAACAAAGGCCGTGGTATGTACTATCCTGTCTGTGGGATGTTGCATATAAAAGATCCCTTGCTGCTAATCGAAAAGAGTTTCCCATGAAGTGGCGACAGCGGGCTTTCTCTCTTAATATCTGTGTGGTCCTTAACCATATGTCTGACGTCATTATAACCGTAAATGAAATGTGTTGAGTGTGTCGTTAAATAAACCACTTCCTTCCTTCCTGCACCGATGAAAACAAGACTGCTTTACTAAATCAAAACTAGGTCATTCTAATAAATACAGCTGTGATGGCATGCACCCATGAGTCACTGTCAAAACAGTGATGCTATTTGGTATTCGCGAAAGGTAAGTCGAGAGTACTGCCACCTGCAAGTGAGTACTGCAAGTCGGTCATTTCATCATAGGAATTTCAACCATCCATTAGATTCATGCTTAGCATCCACATAAGATTCAAGCATGTTCGACATGTTTTAGGGTCAGTGGGTTATCAGATTAATATATGTATCTAATTCAACTTATGTTATACCTTTACCACACTATTTTTGTTACTTCCACAGCTGTACATGACTGCAACTACTTATATTGCTACCACTAGTACAGCTATTAGATTTCTTCTCGTTGGACTTTTTACCGGCCTCGGTGGCGTCGTGGTTAGGCCATCGGTCTACAGGCTGGAAGGTAATGGGTTCGGATCCCAGTCGAGGCATAGGCTTTTTAATCCAGATACCGACTCCAACCCCTGAGTGAGTGCTCCACAAAGCTCAATGGGTAGGTGTAAACCACTTGCACCGACCAGTGATCCATAACTAGTTCAACAAAGGCCATGGTTTGTGCTATCCTGCCTGTGGAAAGCGCAAATAAAAGATCCATTGCTGCTAATCGGAAAGAGTAGCCCATGTAGTGGCGACAGCGGGTTTTCTCTCAAAATCTGTGTGGTCCTTAACCATATGTCTGACGCCATATAACCGTAAATAAAATGTGTTGAGTGCGTCGTTAAATAAAACCTTTCTGTCTTTCTTCTTTCTTGTTGTTGTTCTTCTTCGTCTGCTAATACTACTTCTTCTGCTACTACCATTACCATTACCACTAGTGGTAACTATTACTACTACTACTACTACTACTACTACTACTACTACTACTACTACTACTACTACTACTACTACTACTACTACTACTACTACTACTACTACTACTACCACCACCACCACTACTACTTAGTAACTACTATTACTGCTGATGCTGCTGCAGCTACTGCTGCTGCTACTACTACCACCATTACCACTGTTTATATAAAATAAATGGATACGTTGATTTACACATGAAACTTTGTATTTTTTCGATCGAAAATTATCACGCCAGAACATTTTCGTTTGAAAAATTATGACAGACAATTTCCGTTTGGACATTTGAGGAAATGTATCACTGCTCAGATTTAAAAAAGATGTTAAGTGAGGGATTTTGCATCTGTCCAACGTACTCTGTGAGTGGCAATTGATGTTTTCGTTTTCGTTTTAAATAACAAATAAATATTGATAATCTCGTTACGTGAAGAGTACATTGCCAATCTCACCTTATACGAGAGATCAGTCGTGCATGACGTTTGTCAATATATACGTCTATTTGATGTATAGCATGCTATCTGTCCTGTAACCATTTGGAACTATCTAAAATTGATTTTGTCGTTTCTGTGCCAAACTGAAAATCATCACAATATTGATCGGAGCAGTTTCCTGGTCCCATCTATTGTGTTAAAGGCATACAACATTTTTTTGATTTAGAATTTCAAATCACTTTTTACCAGCTGAAAAGGGGAGGTGGACAAATATTTTATATGGAAATAGAAATTGTACGTTTTGTAATAGCAATATTGTTGGAGATGAATTTCATTATCTATTTATATGCAAAAAATTTAGACAAGAAAGATTAAAATATCTTAACAAATACTATGTAAATAGACCAAATATATACAAATTCCAGCAACTCTTCAGCTCAAAACGTATTAGTGTTCTTAAAAAATTGTGTAAGTTTATATCAATTATTAACAAACAATTTTGTGCTTCTTGACTTATGTGTAATTTTAACTGTTTTTAATATTTAGCTGCTCATCTGTTTGTATCGTGGTATATATATTTCTGAAATCATCTTGACAGTTTGTATGTTTATTATTATTTATGTTCCTCTGATTCCACCGAATGGGGGCCATGAGAGTAAATAAAGTTCTGTTCTGTTCTGTTTGCGTGCACACGTACCGAGGATATATCGGACAATACTCCGATTTATTATATACATCGTACTGAAGTATATAATTTACAGAAACCATAAATGTGATATTCGGTGAAGGGACATATTTTTACTGTATTTTAGCCACAGATAAAATAAAGAAATCATATTAATATTTTTGTGAACAATAATGTAGCAGTTATCTCCCTTGTACCTTATTACGAGTTGAGTTTGATGATTACCAATGGATCTGGTCGTATTTGAAAAATGTAATTTAAACAATTGTACCTATAAAAATGGATATGAAGTGCACTTACGATAAACTATCTAAAACTGATTGGATACGAAGCTACATAATGATGACACAATGTCCTGTCGTTGAGTAAGTTTTTAAAGGGACATTCCTGAGATTGTTGCATTGTAAGATGTTTCCGACTAATAAAATATTTCTACTTTTAAACTTACATATTAAATATATTTTCTTGTTTAGAATGTCAGTATCTGTATTTTCAATGTGTTTCTGGTCGTCTTAATATTGGTAAGAAGCCCAAACTAGATTTTGTCTTCAAATAATTTCGTACGTACGAAAAAATCTTTTTCAGGAAATAAAATGAAATTGAACCTAGTACAAATATTAGAACGATCAGAAACATGTTTAATATACAGCCACTAATGTTTTATGCAAAATGTTTTTTTTTTTTATATGTAATTGCAATCGTTAAAAAGTCTCTGTTAGTCAATAACATCTTCAAAATTGCACCGAAAAACACTCTGGTAATAATCTAGATATATAGTGGTTTTCGGTATCTGCGATGTTTGTCATAGACAACCAGGAACATTGGAGCATTTGTTCTATGACAGCTCTAAAGTATTTCTTTTATGAAAGGAAATTGAACGATAGATCCAGGACAAAGGTGAACAAACACAAATCATAAAGAGGAAAAAAAAAGCAATATTGTATTTATTAATTGGCTCATTATTAATGTTAAATTATATATATATATATATATATATATATATATATATATATATATATATATATATATATATATATATATATATATATATATATAATGTTCATATGTACTTATAACATGGATGTAAGGTAGTGAAATCAGGGCCCCCAACACTGACACTACCATACTTGTGTCTGGGGTCATTAAACCTTCTTTTTTTTAAATCGGTAAAAACAGCTCTGCTAAAGAGCACCACTGCGGAGCCAAAAAACAATACATTTGAAATAAAACATGAGTTTAATTGTGGCCATAGCCTTGCTATTACTAATAGCAATTGCTAAAAAGACACAATGACTCGAACATGTGTTTTGTTGAGTATTGAACACAATGGGCTTGTTTTAGCAGAAATGTTTGGTTGTATGAAGCACAATCAGCCCCACACGTACAAACACAGTAAGTTGACGCGTTTAATAAATTATTACCATTGGTTTAAGTGTATAATTTTGCTGTACAAACACACACACACACACACTTACATACACAGAGAGAGAGAGTCAAACTTGTCGTAAGCGGTCACACAAGGGAGTATATAAAAGTGGTTGCTTAAGAGAGGGGCATATGATTACAGGTTGCCACATTATTTGTTGTTGTTTCTTGTTTTACCGTCTGTACTGTTAATTAACGGATATGTGCTTCACAGTTGATTATAAATCAACTTTTGACATGTCGCCTCATTCAGAAAAAAAAAGCAACTTGAATGTATTAAATTAACCGTTCTGAACAAGTTTATTTGTTTTTCATTTAATAATTAATTCCTACTTCATGCTGTGTATTGTCATAGTAAGTGAATCTGCATATGTCAAGCATAGCCTCCCCAGAAGCAAGTAGATGCATCCCAGAGTCATACATTCTTAATTGATACACAGTAGATATGTCGGGACTGAATGGGTACTACTGTTCAGTTGTTTAGACACTACGTTTTTTGCAAATGTTACCTTTAATTCCTATTCAATACTTGTTTATTTTTACATACGCGTGAAAACAAACCCAAACCCCGACATATTTCATATACAATTCATAATTTAAAATGCACGAAGTTGACTTATTTCCATTTTACAAAAATAGCATATATATATATATATATATATATATATATATATATATATATATATACATACGTACATACATACATACATGCATACATGTGTACACACACACACACACACACACACACACACACACACACACACACACATGACGTATGCATTCACAGTCATCAAACAAAACACATTGAAAGCTGTCCAGCGTTCAGAAAAAAAGAAGAAAAAACCCCTCGTTAAGCTCTAGTTTATTTTTATGTAAAGGATATCCAAAATGACGTCGTTCCATAAAAAAGACATCGCGTCACATATTCTTACGTCATGTGAACATCTAGTAATAGCTGACTGTAATTAAAGTTGGGTGTACAGTTTACAAAAACACGTCGTATTAAGTTTGAGTTTGAAAAAGAGATTATTACCCTCGTGTGTTTCGGCATCGTCAATAGCATATATTAGGAATAAAAATAATGTATGATATTGATGATACCGAAAAAGACACACTCTCACTCTCTCTCTCTCTCTCTCTCTCTCTCTCTCTCTCTCTCTCTCTCTCTCTCTCTCTCTCTCTCTCTCTCTCTCTGTGTGTGTGTATTTATATATCAAAGATAACTAATACAAACTATAATAGCATATTTATTTATTGGCTGAATTATTGGCTGAATTGGCCACGGCTGAGTTTAAGGTTACTTCCCGAAAATAGGGCCATTGGGCCATTGGGCAACCCAAATATAAATAAATTGTCACACAAATAAATATGAAATGGAAATATAATATCATATTAAAATTTGCAAATTGGGATATATATATATATATATATATATATATATATTGGCACATAAATAGAATGTCATCCAATTCAAATAAAATTCACAAATAAATAAATAAATAAATGGTTCTGGTGTTGAGCGAGAAACTGCTACATGGTGAGATCTAACGACACCATGCGGATCTTAGGCAGAACTGCGCCTTGGTCAGTTGTAAATGCCATGTCAGCCAGTGGCTACCCACAAAACTGCCATGGTTCGACTTCACCAGCAGGAGGAGATACATTTTCAGTGGTAATCAGAAAGCACCGAAGGCCTTAGTGCAGTCTGTATAAGAGCAAGTCGTTACCAGAAGTAGATAAATGGACTTGGTTGGAACAATTAAATATGAATTTAACTCTGTAATATCTGGGTATCTTATGTATCCTCCATCCAAACGAATTACTTCCGCTGCAACATGGCTGTTTATTCTGGGTCTGGCTTTTTCAAGTGCATTATGATTTTGCTTATTCCTCCATTTGAGGCGTGGTAAAATTTGTGACCATACCAAATTAAGTGTTTGGCAAGTGTTTAGCAATTCTTAAAATTATAGCTACAATAGACTTGCGCAGCGCATATGTAGCACCTCGACCAATATCATTGACTCTGCAATGTATAATCAATATATCTGGGGCATTTTCTAATGCAAGTAAAATATTTATCTTTTTCTCCACCTGGATTCCATTTCAGGCCTCCTTGACGTTGCCACTAAATATTTGCATACATCCGTTGCAGTCCAAAATGAATATCGCCGTACATAGTTCTAGCATGCACAAAGGCTTTTTTCACCAGCGATGAACTAACGACCCAAATATCTTTTTAATAACTGAAAAACCCAAACTGAAATTTATTATGTATTTTCCCAAGTTGATAAGTAGGAAACCTAATATACGATTTGAAAGCTCTAGATTCTCATCTACCAATTATTTGTATATCTTGGTCATAGAGGCTGTGGAAGCTGCTCTAATACGGAATGAGTGATTTTTTTCCGACTGAACACCAGCTGCTGCTAATGCTTGTTTTAAAACAGATGTGAATTGATAATGAGTGATAGGTGACCCATCAAAATGACAAAAAGGGAATCTGTAATGTTTGGTCTCATAGCAAGATATTTCTTCATACATTTTACAGGGCAAAAGACAGAATGTATTTCTGGAAAAGCAATAATTATACCTTTACCCGTTTGATCTGTCTTTGAATACTGTAAAGCTATTTCTAAAATAAATTCCTTGTTAGTGAATTTGATATTATTGATAGTAATCAAATTTGAATTATCTCCTAATTTGCTTGTTAATTCTCCTATCCGAAAAAAGCCTAAAAATCCTACTGAAAAAAACCCCACAGCTGACAAAAGAGTACACTCAAACTTGGAATTAAAAACTACGGGCAACATGTACAGTATTGTTTTTAATAAAACTGGTGTAATTGGTAATCGCTCGTCTAATCGTTTATCTAGTTTACCCATTCCTGCAACCATTTTGTAACAATAAATTTGTTTGTTACATCATCCACTCCAAGAAGTGTACACTTAAAGGCAAGTAACACCTTGCTGTGCTATAAGAAAGTTTTCTACATGACCAATGTGCCACAAAATTAATTATAAGCTGTAGGTCTGGAGGCCATACAAAATTCAATTTATACAAGGACCTAAATTGTTCAAATGCTGCAACTCCATTATTATAAGCCACCTTGGTATTATTAGATAAAGAAATATCTACGAGTCTATCAGTTTCACACTTAAGATGCGTAATAGGAATGAATCGGGAACTGTCGTATGAATTTTCTCTGCATTTGGAGCCAAACGACGGAAACGGAGCCACTGTTGACGAAAAATAGCATATACCGTTATTTATTCCTTTGACATGTACTGCCTTAACTTGAATATTGCTAATCATAGTTTGTAAAACTAAAGGACGCAATAAATCGAAATGAATCCTCACATTTCTTTGTCCAAATATATCTTTTTTAGTTACTGTGTGAAGATTTCACTTCACACCAAAATGTGGCGTACCGTCAGAATACAACGACAGTGCACACATTGAAGTGGAGGATCCTTCTTCAAGATAAATTAATGGTATGACCGATGCGAGCAAAGGAAGGACATGTTTTATTTAACGACGCACTCAACACATTTTATTTATTGTTATATGTCGTCGGACATATGGTTAAAGACCACACAGATCTTGAGAGAGGAAATCGCCACTTCATGGGCTACTCTTTTCGATTAGCAGAGAGGGATATTTTATATGCACTAACCCACATACATGATAGTACATACCACAGCCTTTGGTACACCAGTTGTGGAGCACTGGCTGGAACGACCAATGTGAACACGACACAAGACTATTATGTAGATTCTATTAGTCTCCTCCGGTTGGACAGGTAGGAGATAAAATATCACCGAATTGTGAAGAAAACCTTTCACAAGCAATGATTTGTTTTTGTATTAAAAACAGTGTCCACTTTCACGCGTCGTGTCGCGTCGATAAATACAACCTGTCTTTCTTGTTTGGGTTCTCATTTCTGTTCTGTGTGCTAGATGTTGCAGTCACTGTGGCAAAAAAAAAACAAGAAGACAAATCCTTTGGAATGGATTCTGTATGCTAGTGGGTTTATTTTAAAATTATTTATTTATCACCAAATATTGAATTACGACAGTTTAGAGGTTGTTTTTCTAGGATGTTTGTTCAAGTATTCTCCATTAATACTAGACAAAACTGTGACATGTATTTATTGTTTCAACTCTTTGCTGTGTCAACAGTTCTAGAGTTGGTACAATCTTTAAACTGTGAAGAAAGTTCCACTTTTATAAAAGACAAATCGTTTTCCAATTTACGGATACTAGAGGGCAGAATAAGTAACCACGATGGCGTTGAAAATCAAGCCAATTGCGCTTTGAAATGTGAAAGACGTTCTGATTGCAGATCGTTCTTTTTCAACAAGAATACTGCCAAGTGCCAAATTAATTCTGTGATTTACCTTTCTAAAGAGGGATCAGAAGTCGATGAAGCGGCCGTATATTTCAGACAACAAATGGGTAAGACAGACACTGTCGTTTAAATCGTTTTAAAGCTGATATTTCTGTAGAAGGGTAGTGTATAGATTTTAAATGGTTGAGCAGTGCAGGTGCAGTTTATTATTTTTATTATTACACCGCAATTGAAGAGATACCCATGTGGTATAAATCGTCTCACAATGTGAAATATGCTTTTTGAGAGGTCATGACCTCTGAGTAGGTGATTGACTGTGTCACACAGTACTCCGCATAGATCTTCATGCAAAACGTGTACCCATGCTTCTTTCGATTTATGTTTTTAAATCAGAAAAATACTTGCTGTCAATTCTTATAGTTAATGTCAGTAGCATAATTTAACAAAATGTATGTTTCATTAATTTTCCTTAGTTTTTAATATGTTCATAATATTGTTTGTGTAAACTTCATTGATATACTCCACGGGCCAGAGCCGAAATTGGTATCACCTTGGCGATCAAAGTAGCATGGTGTGTTTTGAATAGCCATATGCCTGTAGTTAATAAATAAATAAATATGATAGACTACTTTTCAAATGAGTAGCTTTTTGGTGGATATCACCCCATAAACATAGTAAGGAGAGTTCAAAATCTTGTACAATAGTTTGGGGTAGGGAAAACAAAATGTATCATAACTTTGCAACCAATGAACACAGGCACACAATTGACCACTTAAAATATTTATATTAAACACCTCTACAAACTGATATATGATATGTACAAATTGGTTTAATAACGAGGTCACCACATGTCGAAAGGTCATGACATGTTGGTGATTTTAAAAATCTGACACCATGGCATTAATGGTAATACTGCTTCGGGTTTGAGGAACATATTTCAACTTAACTTCCCAGAAAGTGAATGATAGACACCCTGTGAATAATTAAATAGGTCATTGTTAAATTAAACTAACAAACGTGTGAAAAACAAAACAAAATTACTTTGCAGGCAGTCAATGCAGCCTTACACACTACCCGTACAAGGTTTAAAATGTTTTGTCATTGCCTTACTTTTCAGCATTTTAAACGGGATCCAAGATACGATATGGTGACCACCTTAGATTTCCAAAATGGCCGCCATACAAAAACCTATTAGTAACAATATCTCAGCACCCATGCTACATAGACTCGTAGTTTTTCGTTCAGACTAACTTACAGTTTTGAGGGTAATGAATGCAGTTATGTCATTCAGAATATCACTAGAAGAATGTTTTTATAAACGGAATGAAATATGTAGACAAATGTCTCAGGAACAAAGATACAATGTCTGTTGTGAGTTTTACCATCTTTTGTACCTTTGAATCATTCTGTTCTCATTAAAAAATGGAAAACGTTTGTCCATTGCCTTAGTTTCAACATTTAATATGGAACATTGGTCAAAAATACATTATGGTGTCCATCATGTATTTTCAAGATGATCACCATGCAAAACATGATTAATTCCAATATATCAGCACTCGTACCACCTAGGCTCGCAGTTTCCTTTTGATCTATCTTAACGTTTTGAGGGTAGTGAATGCAATAATATGATTACAAATACCACTAAATGGATGTTTTATAAATGGAAATAAAAATACAAAGTATTGAGGAAAAAGGCTGCAATATCTATTGGGAGTCTTACCATAGGTTGTACTGCAAGCTTTGAAAACTAAAGTTAGCTTAAGGGTATTCCACATAAGAACCCAGTACTGGCCATCTTTATCAAAATTCCTTTCCCGTCCGTCGGGAGTAGGTGTATGGTGTTTACATTGTTCATTCGTGACCCATATTATTAGTTTGGTAAGCACACTGTTTACAGGAGGATAAAATAATAACATATAGTATTACATAATGTACATGTATTTACCTGTACATGGTATTAATTGACAGTAACTGTAACAGTAGTAGTACTAATGATAATAATAATTAATAATAGTTAATAATAATAATAATAATAATAATAATAGTGGTAATTGTAGTATCTGGTTCAGTAATAATAATAATAATAGTAGTAGTGGTAATTGTAGTATCTGGTTCAGTAATAATAATAATAATATTAATAACAATAATAATTGTAATATAGCTAGGAAACAGTTTTGATTGTGACATGAGTTATTCAGTTACCAGGGCATTTAAAAACCTGGCAAATTACATTTATAAATTTCGCCAACTTCTTTAATACACTTATTTTCTTACTGCTCATTAGTTCTTTGAATTTGTAGGTGCTTGGTCTTGTATAATAATAGGGATGTAGAAACATTACTCGGGAATTATGAAAAAATGTACATACAAATAAATAATGGAATTCATCACCGATGTCACTTTCATCACATAAAGTACACAATCTGTCTTCAAATAATATGTTATTCCACCTTCCAGTTTCGACAGGTAAATAGTGATTTGACGTTCTAAATTGTATAATTAATCTCCACAACCTTTCGGGAATTATATTTAAATATTTTTCAAAAATAAGTTATCCAAACATCGCTCATTCCTAAATGCTCCAAAATAATTTTAATATTAGTGAGCCAATTATTATTTATTCTATTTGTGACATGATCTGTCAACATAAATCTGATATGTTTGATATGTAAATTACAATCGTTAAAAAGTCTCTGTTAGTCGATAACATCTTAAACATTGCAGCAAACTCAGGAATGTCCCTTTAAGGAGAACAAAGGAATGTTTGTTATGGATAACAAAGGTGTTTTTCTCAAGGGGAAGAAAGGAATGTGTGACACCCCAGTCCATTACTTTAAAAGCGGGAATGTGTAGATGCAATTAATCGGCGGCCAATGGGGGAAGAAAGGAATATGTGTGTGACATCCCAGATCCATTGCCTTGAAAAATGGCATGTTTAACGCGTGACTGCAACTCAACGCTTCAAACAATCTTTGCTTATAATAACTGCATTTTAAACAGGAATACTTTCCTAGAGTACTAGCCTTTACAGGGCCGTTTAATATACATTTACCAAATGGGTAAATACAGTGGAGGGACGTAGGCCAGTGGTCGGTCTAGGGTAGATCCCCGTCAGAGGCCCAATAAGCTATATACCCAGCCAGGGTATATCAAATGTGTTATCTGTTCCTGTGCACACATCTCTTGCTACTATAAAGTAGCGGATAGCGGCAGAAATATCAACTGTTTGACATCGAATAACCAATGACAAATCTAATAGTGTCATGGAGTAAACATTAGAAGAAGTTTGCAGCACTGAAAGCTGACCTAATTAAATTCAATGGTTAAGTAACGTTTTAACGCTGGCTTTTTCACTGTCAACACCATTTTTATTTTAATAAAACGGCGATCGCGAGCCAGTTCGCTCAGAATATGGAACTTTAACCATTTTTCTACCCGAAAATAGTTTTGTTATATTTTTCTGATTGTATTTTCCACCGTCATTTTTCATGTTTTTAAATCGTTTAAATTTCATTCCTAATAGAAAAGCTTGAGCATTCCCTGCTAAAATCGGAGACTCGAAGGGATTCCCCGTGTCAAGCATTTTGACAGGAGGCGGTTTCATCCCAGTTCGCTAGCCAATTAATGCCTGAGATACTTGCCGAGCTATCAGTGTAAATATTTTTTTTGATTGGTGCAGATTATAATCCATCATTTTTTAACTAAAAAAAGTGAAGTTTACGAACTTTCTTACTCTCAGCGCATGCACACTCCATATGTCTGCTGTTGCGAACTTGGTAAAAATGTCAAAGTTTGTAAACAAATGTATACATTTTTCGATTTTATGGGCTCTTATGACTTTGGGATTGATTGTAGATTATGCTAAATGTGTAATATTTGTAATTTTTGTCTTGTAAACGACACGAAGGTGTTTTTTTGTGTGTCTTTTGTCCGGTAAACATCTGACATGCGTGGGCTATACCATTGCTGCTGATGCAAGGTGTGGATGACTTGTGTGTTCTGTGCATTTCGTGGGCCTATACCACAAACAGCTAGCAGTCTGAGTAGGGTTTTTTCCTTTATTATTTTAGTTTCGATCGACGTTTTGGAAATAACAAAAACAATTTTTTTTTTTTTTTGTGAATTTAAATAAAATTATTTAAAAAAATAGCGAAATAAATTTTTTTTAGACAATTTTAGATTTTTGAGCAATTTTCCACGGTCATTTTCATAACCATAGCAACCACAAACTTCAATTAAAATTACTATGTTGTAGACATATCTTACAATTTAAGGTGGTTGTGTTTTGAAGATTTTGACGAAAACGCGATATTTGACATTTTGTGTGAAATTCATGAAATTCAACCCTCCTAAATTATCAAATTTTAATACGTTGTATGAATTCTTTATTTATTGCAAAGGAGTAAAGATATACTATTATACTATAAATTTCGTTAAAAACAAATCCGTTTTTTTTTTTCTTGATTATTTTAGTTTGGGTCGACGTATAGTCAAAAAAGGAAAAACGTTTTGCTAATTTAAAAAAATAACTATTGTTTCTTTTAATTTAAATTAAATTATTTCAAAAATTAAAAAAATAGGAGCGAATTTGTTTGTTTTTTAGAAGTAAAGTTATTGCTGAAAATGTAGGCGCCGATTGCCGTGACGAGAACGATAGTGAAGTGTGTGCAAGAGTCAGGTGAACTATAATTATTTCAGTTTGCATGTCATTCTGAAAAAAAGAAGAAACTAATTCAATCTAATTAAAATTAGCTACATGTGGATCTAACACCAGCCAGTTGGGGCTCATGTCCACCAATCAAAACCTTACTTGCAGAATCCTGCCAGTGATTTAAAAATAATTTGAAAACATTCCGAATTATCCTGAGGGTATACGACATGTTTCGTGTGAATTACGAATAATACCTGCTTTCAACACTCGTTGACTTTATTCAAATTTTAGATTGTGAAGTTTTTTTATTTGCCTTATTATATTTTATCGTAATAGCGTCCTTTGCTTAGAAGAAGCGAAAACCTTGTGAAATTTAGATGGAGTTTGCCTTGTGCTTGCAGCTTATAAAAGCGAGTCCACTTGTCCACGTCGGGGACGTACAACTTGTACTGGTCTGACATGTTGCTACTCTGGATGTTCTACCTCAAATGACGATGCTAACCATTACCCTTTTAATTATACTCTCTACAATTTAGCGCATGCACATAAAGATGTAGTTTGAATTTGCGAGATACATATGCCCCATGCCCCCATCCAAAAGCATAGTTCATGCCGGCTCAAGGCCACCCTTATATTGATAACTAACAAAACATGTTATTCACATGTTTATTTTACAAAACGAAAAGTAGCACACCCAAGCAATACGTGTTTAATGTCTGAACACATTGTTAATGTAGGAACATCTCGGGGATAGCCTGTTAGGGCGACAGTATCAGGCGACAGCATCGTGATCTCCTGTGTAGAAGAAACCGGCCTTGGCGAGTTCCCTCGGTCTCTGGCTCATCTGAAGAGGCCACCGACCAAATGTGTAGAGTCGTCTGTAGAATCCTCGCATTTCGGGTCGATGGCAGAACAAGTAATGTCTTGACAGGCCATCTCATTCGTCATCAGCGTCATAGGCAACATCGAAGGCAGCCAAATACATTTAATATTCTCGGGCAGCATCCGTCTGATCCATAGGTTCTTCATCCACGATTTTGCGGGGTTCACGGGGATCTGTGGGTTCTTCATCCATGATTTCACTGGGTTCACGAGCAGCATCCGTTTGTTTGATCCGTGTCATTCATATGCGTGTTCTCATTTTGTTTGGTAGTCACTCTTTTGAATTTAATCGTGTGCCTTTTGGAACATTTACATACCAAGGCGTCGTCACTTCTATCACTGCTACTGTTACTGTCCATTCTCGAATATCTCAATGTCATCTCTGGAGCGCACGTCGTGTCTCTACCGCGGGCGACTGATGAATGACGAACGATTCTAAGCTTTTATAACACGGTCCGAACACGTCTCCCGTGACGTCACCGAATAGGCCTGAACACGTCTAATTGCATTCCGAACACTCTGTGGCGCCCATCAGATTCTGATGATCTGCACGCCTGTAACACGGTATGATGTCTCTCAGTTACAGCACAAAGTCGTACAAAGTGTCAAAGCATTTCTGAAGCTCTTCACACTGTTCGGCAGTCAGTCGAACGCCTCGACACGAGGGTGTCACTTCTTGCCCGCAATACCGCCACTGACGAATATCCACGCCCTTGTAAATGGTCTCCACGTAGACGTTCCCACCGAGATGTGGTGCCCTCGATTCTCGTTTGAAGGTGAGTATTTCCAGCCATTGTTTTATCGTCAGAGAAACCCCTTTCTTGGTGGGAAACCGTTTACCGCGGTCCTCGTTGAACTGACGAATGTGAATGGCATTGTTCCCCTTCTACGTTTTAGTCACGACGTAGATGTTACCGCCAAGATCTAGTTTGCATCTCGTTTCATTTTCTTCGTTTTTGCCAAGGCCCTCTGTAGTGCTTCTGTTATATCCCGATGCCATTTTCTTCGTTCCAAGTACAGCGCAAATAGACACAATAGCGTCAAGATCATCAAGTGTCCGTCTTCTCTCTAATGGTGTCGCTGAGCGAATGGCGATGGTTCTACATCTGAGATTTGTATAGGCCCCAATGTAGCGTCACCATGCCAACTGAGGTCAAGACGTGTCTGGACACGTTTTGGGATGACTCATGACCATCGCCATATATGGGCACGTTTCCAACCTTTCGTCGTGGAATTTTCCCCGGATGTTCCCCAACTGCCAAACCCAATAACCCAGTTAAGGTCCCCCATATCGTGGAATTTCCCCCCAAATGTTCGCCAGCTGTCGACTTCGGCACCTTTTCCCAGTACATCAAAGGACAACACCCATTAAACCCATGCTATCGTGCCATCTGATAGACCGTCAGTCATTAAAGGGACATTTCTGAGTTTGCTCCATTGTAAGATGTTTCCGACTAATAAAATATTTCTATGATTAAACTTACATATTAAATATATTTTCGTGTTTAGAATATCAGTGTCTGTATATTCAATGTGTTTCTGGTCGTCTTAATATTTGTAAGAAGCCCAAACTGGATTTTGTCTTCAAATAATTTCGTACGTTCGAAAAAAACTATATTTTAGGAAATAAAATGAAATTTAACCTAATTTAACCTATATTAGAACGATCAGAAACACGTTTAATATACAGCCACTAGTATTTTATGCAGAAAAATGTATTTGATATGTAATTGCAATCGTTAAAAAGTATCTGTTAGTTGATAACATCTTAAAAATTGCAGCAACCTCAGGAATGTCCCTTTAACGACTTCCGCACCATCTGTTTTCTCCCGTAAATCAAGGGACCCCCGACAGCTGCCAAGTTCATGACGGATATCCGGTGAGTCGTGACACAGAGGTCAAGTTCCCGTACCCATCCCACAGCTGCCAAAGTCATTAACTCAGTTAGGTCAGCGACCCCGTGACATCACACCCCACGCTTGGAGGTCAGCCAATCAGAGCAGGCCACACCCAGGTCACGTGACCTATTTTGCATACATGGTACTCAATAGGCCCTGGTACTACTCTCGGTTGTCACGCATGTCAACTTTAGATTACTCAGTTAAAATGATATGAACATAACAAAGAATTTGAATCATAAAGACATTGCACCTGTCATGTTCACAGCAATAGACCCTACAACCTTTAATAAATAATTAATAACCTTTTGTTTTGCATGTAGGCATGAAAACAAACCCCAACCCCAACATGTTTACCTCAATTACCTCATCTGGACTAGAGGAGCAATTACAGTTAACGTGTTCCCACAGAATCCATTATGGACGTTTATAATTGATCATAACATCGACAGAGCCAAACCGATCTATTTATTATTATTATTATAATCGATTATTAGAACACAGTTATTTAGAAACTGTATCACACAAAAAGGGTTACCTACTAAGCTAACACTACGTTCCAAAGAAAACAATGTACCCACTTCAGAAGGACGGGGAAGTACATTAAAGACAGCTAGTTTTACGTTCTTTTGTTACAACACTGAGAATAGAGACGTTTTACTTCGGTTAAAAAAAATAGGTACACGCTCCAATGCATTATTCATCGTATTTGTATCGGTAACATCACAAACCTAAAATTGTACATTGTATATTAAACTATTCACTTTAATTTGTCAATAAACACAACTTCAGTTGTACTGTATATTTTATGTATTATAAATACTCGTATAAGTATTCTCAATTTATTACACGTATACATATGCATTGCAAATATGTGTCTTAGCGAGCAACGTGACACACTGCAATATATCATGGTGTTCATCTTCGCTTAAGAAAAACTGGCCATTTTCATATCTGATGTTGCTGTAAATGTACATGACAGACTGTACGTGAAACAATTATCTGTTTTCTACTATATGTAGCATTCCATGCGTCAGTTTCAGTGCGTACTAAAGTTGTTTTAGCTCTACATTTAAACATGCAGTATTCGTCTTGTTCAGTTCCAGATAAAACAGCGATTATTTATCCGCGCTCGATATGATCTGTTCCATTGTTCTCTTCACTTCCTTCAGTTAAAGAATGAGTCTCATTCTGAGATTTCACTCTTTTTACTGTTCCAATCGTCTTCTGGTTGTCACATTTGTTCATGGAACCTTCAACACAACTGTCGCATTCGTAACATGTCCAGCTTTAATGAGTAGCTGCTTTGAATTCATAGTTGCTCTAACTTCATGCATCTTACGATTTTCTCGAATAGCCTTGTGTGACGGGACATGCTCTTAAATTTGTTTTCGCCTGTGGCGATTTTAATTGTGTTAGAGGGCCTGTGCAATTTAATTGCACTTAGCCCAGATGGGCAACTTGTTACGTAATACCTTCGCGCGACCGTACACATCCATCCAGGTGCGGAGGCCATGTGGCGAGTAGTTACGTAATACCTCTGCGAGTGCGGTTTTTACAACCGTGATTGGCGACGATGGCGTCAGTAAGTCTGACGATCAGAGAGAAATAATACCGCTTGGTCGCGGTGGAAATATCAGATGATAGGGGGAGGTACCGCCTTGTACCCCCAGGCGATTTCTGATTTTATAATAAATAGCTATTTTTTTTTAGAGATATCTGGGAGAACCAAAAAGGAAGGTATCCCGGGGGAACGTGTCCGTTAGGACTTGGTAAATATCATTTCTGCTCTGTTGTATAACCTTGATGTGATTGATGTGACTTTTAATATTTTAATACTGTATTATACCAATATTCTTTAGACAGTGTCTTCGGTCATCTGACGAAGTAAATCGTAGACTTTTGTTCTAACATTATACGAGTATTCGGTAATATAAAGCTTAGCCAGTCATCCTAGAAGACCTAGGTAAACTGTAGGTTATTGTCTTTATTGTGATAGGTACCAGTATTAATTCTGTGTTACAAGGTTACTGAATGAGTAGTTAGGGTTAATTAAAAATTAACCCGTTAGGAATAGAGCTGTAATTCCTTTATTAATTAAGTTCCCCTGGAAGCGTCTCTAAATTATCACACGTTACTGAACGAGTAGTAAGGGTTAATTAAAAATTAACCAGTTAGGAATGGTGTTGTAATTCCCTTATTAATTAACTTCTCCTGGAAGCGGTTCTCAATTATCATACGTGTGGGTGTTGTGTCACGGTGAAGTGATTCGCATATTGTGTAACTAGACACCTAGAGATTAACTAATTAAGTGATCAGTTCTGGGTTGTTATGATTCATTATTAGCCCGCCCGCCGCATCTTGGGGTCCTTTGGCTTTCAAGTAATTTATGTAAATACTTGTGTTCTTAAAATTGTTGACAGAATGAGTCAGATCTCCCAGGCAATGTCGGCTATTATACTGGCACTGTCATTAGTCACAAAACGCGTGCATTACAGTACATGCATAGCTTATAGACTTAAGATATTCTATCATCTTGGTCTGAGCTGGTGTGTGTGTGTATGGGGGGGGGGGGGGTCAAAATGAATTATTTGACCTTAAAACCGAGTCATAGGCGACAGTTTTGTCATAGCTGATTGCAAACTTGCATCAGATATATTGTCAGTTCTGTGTTTTGGCAGCCATCGTGGACGCCATATTGAACATTTCAAAATGTTAAAATGTGCCACGTTTGTACTCCCAGGTCCTCAATCAGCACCTTCGACAGATGCAAAAACTACAAAGAACAATTGTTGGTATCGAACTGCAAGGTTCAGTGCCCTCGGTTGACTAACATTTTTCTTTGGGCGACCATTTTGGTGGCCATCTTGGGTTCAAATGATGGTTATTATAAATGAAATGCATTACAACTAAAATCCAATCATGTTTTGGCTTAAGTGAGAAATAGCAATTAACATGTGTTGGCAACCAATGCGATATAGTTTTAATTTGACCTTGACCTTGAAACGACCTTGACCTTTAACAGTGGGCAGCCCCATCTCAGATATTCTTTATGATCTTAAAGTGCAATTGTGCCAAGGTTAGTGCTTTAAACGTGTTTTTATTAACATTGTCTAAATTTGACGTTTGACCTTAGCCTGACCTTGACCTTGACCTCTAAAATCGGGTAGCCACTTCTCAAAACAATTATATGGTCCCAAGGTACAACTGTGCCAAATTTGGTGTTTTGGACCAACGTGTCACAATTTGCCATATTATTTTAAAATCCATTTATATATGAAACATGTTATACTTTTTCTGAATTTTAAGAAAAATAATATGTAGAATAAAGAGATAGATATGACAAATCAAACATTAAATATTTGATCTTAAGGTATGCATAGCTACTGGAAACTGCATACTTTTCGATTTTGTGACATTTCATTGGACACAAGCATATACAAATGTTTCTAAAATAGTTTAATTTTTCATACAATTAGTTTGCACAAACAATATGTCAAATATGACTTTATTTAGGAAGAAATGCAGATTTTGCAGGTGTCTACGTGTTTGTTTGAACATCTTTTGCTTCCATAATTTGTTTACGTATGTACAAAGTCATCTACTTAGCAGTTACTTCAGTTACGTCATTTTCAGGTGATAGTGTGGGCACACTTTCGAGCATTTTCCCGCGTTCATAACCGACATTTCAGCGCTTTTGTATAAAGCATGTTTTGCAAAATGTTAATCGTCTACATGGCGTTTTCGACGTTTTGCAATGCTTTTGTCTCGTGTAAATAATTAATGTGGATTAATTCATGTTATTTAGTTATAAATCCATATAGTCAAATTTCCTGGAATTAATTTGAGGCATTAAATATAAATGTACGTTCTGAATTATGCTTGTTACATGACATTTAAGGTAATGAGACGCAAATATTATTGTGTAAGAACGAACATTGTGCGTAACGTTAGTTCTGTGTGAAATTGTCGGTCATTTGAAAAGGCGACCTTTAAGCGTTTATAAATATAAACTCAACAAAACGAGTTTCTTTTCAATTGTTTTCAGAATGTCCTGCACCGCCGTCAATACCAAACTCTCAACCAGAGTTTGACGTGAACTCTGCCCCTAACGCCACAGGGACGGTACTGAAGTATGCGTGCAGTGTTGGGTACTCACCACAGGGGAGTGTCAGGTGTCAAGTAGACGGCACGTGGACTCAGATGTCCTGCATTGAAGGTCTGAATTTTAAACATTAATATATTATCACAACGTTTGAGATAGCCTAGTACATGCTCACTGTATGCAGATTTGATAGAGCAGGCCTCTAAAATTTTGACAACGATCGCTTCATTCACTCGGCACTATCACAAGACACGTTTTGTGTAACTCATTTTTGTGCATTCATTAAATTTAGAATATGTACATAGTTCGAACAGGTTACTAAAAATGAAATAGATTACTGTAATTTGTTTTTTCAAATCCCATAAATGGGTTATGTAATCTTTCAATTTTAAAAGACCCGTAGGGCATATTAAACGGCACTGTTTACTGCAACTCTGCCATGGATTGGTGATTCCACTTGCAAGTCTTTGTTTAGCTGCTGTTTGAAGTTTTGATGAAATTGTAAAGGCAGTTTATGTGCTATTAGAGATAGTCGTGCTTTACTGAGTTGATGCAAATGAAAGCTCTATCATATTCTAGTGCATGTTGTCTTAATGGTATATTTCATGATTAAAACCTATACAATCGCATTTAATGCACACCAAGATGGATATGTTATATTCCAGACTGTCCCAGTCCTCCAGTCATACCGAATAGTAATCAACTATTTGCTGCATCAGCTGTCGCTAGATCCCAGGGAACGTCCTTGCAGTACCAGTGTCAATCAGGGTTTGTAGCTGATAATGGTGTCACAACTATCACCTGCCAAGAAAGCGCTATCTGGACAAACATAGTCTGTAAACGTAAGTGATTCTAAAGCACATCTAGTATGAGTACACTATTAGCTAGTACATCATTGAGCATTTGCTAATATTCTAATGTTATGTAGACATAATAAGCTACAAAAGCCGTTACTCTCGTGCAATAAATGTATTTCGATTACATCTTTCTCCAATCCTAAGAGGCGGGACATAGCTCAGTGGTAAAGCGCTCGCCTTATGCGCGGTCAGTGTAGGATCCCTGTCTGTGGGTCCAATGGGCTTTTTCTTGTTTTCGCCAGCGCATCCTGACTGGTATATCAAAGTGTGTGCTTTCTGTCTGTCGTATGGTCCATATAAAAGATCCCTTACTACCAATGGAAACATGTAGCCGGTTTCCTCTTTAAGACTATATGTAAAAATTACCAAATGGATGGCATCCAATAGCTGATGATTAACAAGTAGCGTGCTCTAGTGGTATCGTTAAACAAAACAAACTTTAAATAATTGGTTTCAATCTGTGCGTTTGCTTAAAACAGTGTGGTCTGCTTGCATATCCTATTCCTACATGTATGCATGAGAATGCATGTGCTGAACTTGTGTGTTAATGAGGGTTTTTTAAGTTGTATTGATATACATGTAAAGCACAGTGATTAGGGCATCCCAACCTCGACACTGCTATTTAATGTGGGACAATAAATATGTATTAAAAACAACAACAACAACCAAACAAAAAATACCACAGAGATTCATGGTTTCGTTCAATGAAGGTTCAAACACGCTCAACTTGGGTATATCATATTAGGGTTATATCGCGTGGAAACTATACATAAAAGAGCTGTCCTATGAAAGACAGCTATACAATATATTTCTATCTTCCATGGACTACCAGGTGATTATGCTCAATAAGATGAATAATGTTATACATACCAGGGATATAAAAACGTTTGTGTTATTAAGTATATCTATGCCCGTATGCGTCAGTTGACAAACTTTGATTGATGATTTTGTTAATATGTCAGGTAATTGAGTACAGCGATAGTTACGAATATTTATGTACGGTTCAGTAGCGCAGAGCAGATATTCCTTGTGGGACTGGGCGTGTGGCGAAATCTTATTGTATCATCGTAAACCCTACTGAGGCCTTTCTACAGTATATGATAGAGAGTTCCCTGTACCTTGGAGAACCCCCTTGGAGCCTCTTCCTCACAGAAGTTCTGTCAAAGAGAGAACTTGTTTACTTTGTTTTACTGTAGGGACGGGATGTAGCCCAGTGATATAGTGCACACCTTATGCGCGGTCGGTCTAGGATCGATCCCTGTCGGTGGGCCCATTGGGCTATTTCTCGTTCCAGGCAGTGCAGCACGAGTTGTATATCAAAGGCCGTGGTATTGAACTATCCTGTCTGTGAGATGATGTATATAACAGATCTCTTACTGCTAATGGAAAATCGTAGCGGGTTTCCTCTTTGTGACTGTATCAAAAGTACCATACGTTTGACATCCAATAGCCGATGAATAATAAATCAATGTTCTCTAGTGGTGTCGTTAAACAAACTAATTTTACTGTTTTAATGTATATATTGTTTAAATATCTGTTTACCTACCGTACCGTTGAGTAGGATATATATACATATATATATGTATATGCATGTATTTCATATTTACTTGTGTTTAAAATATTACATCCACAGGTGAAGGTTCCACTAGTTTCCATCTAAATTTCACAAGGTTTCGCTTCTTCTAAGCAAAGGACGCTATTACGATAAAATATAATAAGGCAAATAAAAAAACTTCACAATCTAAAATTTGAATAAAGTCAATGAGTGTTGAAAGCAGGTATTTTTCAGGAATAAATATTGTAATGGAAATGTCTACACTCCATTTGAAGCCCATCACAGTCCACGTGACCCGATCCATAGCATGTGCACAGTACCACTGAGGCAAAAGTGGTTTTGTACGTGCCACTGGTCACGTGACTACAATAGCACAGGTGTTTTCATCGTTACTTGCTCACAGTAGTCTGACACAACGAAAAAACACATTAAAACTATATTTGTTACGACCTGTTTCGATGACACGCCTCACAAATGTGCAGCGTGAACGTGCCGTCGGCATGTTGCACGCGGGAACGTCAGTAGCTGACGTTGCAAGGGCGTTGGTTGCAGTCCACGGACAATTTATGATCTGTGGACACAAGTACAACAAACGGGCACCACAGCTGATCGCCCCTGACCGGGTCACAGGCAGATGGCCGTCATATTATGTTACGTCACCTCGGCAATCGTTTTATGACAGCTACAGCAACCAGTAATGAGATTTTTAGACGTCGGGTGTCCGCGCAAACGATCTGAAATCGGCTGCCAATCGCTCACCTCCACGCTCGGCGCTATTTTGACTCAATTTCATCAACGTCAACATCAACGTCAACTGTGTGCACAACGCAATGGAGTAGAGTCGTGTTTAGCGATGAATCAATATTCACATTGCGATTTGCCGATGGCCGGCACAGGGTTTTGAAAAGACATGGTGAACGTCATGCTCAGTGTTGTGTCAGTGAAGTTCACAAATTCGGAGGCGGAAGTGTAATGGTTTGGGGTGCTTTCTGTGGAAATGGCCGTTCTCGACTTCTTGTCATCCGTGGGAACCTCAACGCTGCTGCATACCGCGACCAGGTGCTTATGCCCTTCGTGGCAGCTCATGGTCCAAACCTGATCTTTCAGCATGACAACGCCAGACCACACACAGCCATCTTGGCAAGAGATTACCCGAGGAACGCGGGCATCAGTGTCATTGATTGGCCTTCAAGGTCGCCCGACGTAAGACGCCTGCGCACTTCCAGAAACCCTCCACAGAATTTGCAGGAACTTGGTGCCTCATTAGTGGAACAATGGTGCCGTATCCCTAATGCAGTCTTTACACGCATCAGGCAGTCAATGACGAGGCGTTGCCTTGCAGTTGTGGGTACAGATGGAGAGCATACGCGATACTGAACCTGTGATTTCATGAGACAACCCTGCTTGTGAATTATAATTTTGACTGTTTGTGGTTTTGACGAATGCTATGGGTGCATCGAACAGATACTTTGACTCGACATTTATTCCTATTCTTTCTTTGGACCTCATACAATAACAAATACCTTATTTTACATGTTATTCTGTCATATTTGCTAATTAGCCAAGATGAAACGGTTATGAAGTTTTTAATTTGACTCAGTATATGTGATGGACAGTAGATCACGTCTCGTGGTAGTTTGAGATTGGGCTGTTTCCGTTAAAAAAAAAATTGTATACCACTGCCCCCTTTGCTTTCTCTCCTTTGACTTCCATTTCATTTTGACCGGCCTCGGTGGCGTAGTGGTTAGGCCATCGGTCTACAGGCTGGTAGGTACTGGGTTCTGATCCCAGTCGAGGCACGTGATTTTTAATCCAGATACCGATTCCAAACCCTGAATGAATGCTCCGCAAGGCTCAATGGGTAGGTGTAAACCACTTGCACCGACCAGTGATCGATAACTGGTTCAACAAAGGCCATGGTTTGTGCTATCCTGCCTGTGGAAAGCGCAAATAAAAGATCCCTTGCTGCTAATCGGAAAGAGTAGCCCATGTAGTGGTGACAGCGGGTTTCCTCTCAAAATCTGTGTGGTCCTTAACCACATGTCTGATGCCATATAACCGCAAATAAAATGTGTTGAGTGCGTCATTAAATAAAACATTTCTTTCTTTCTTTCCATTTCCTTTCCTTTCCGATCTGCTTCTCCTACGTGTATCTTTCAACTTCTTTCGCTGTCCATCTGAACATACAAGTCCTTGTATCTCAAATCGCAACAGGTGCTTGTCTCTTGTGACTATCCGTGCCACACACCTACCATATCCCATCAGCGTTTAGCTGTGGGCTTTGTCTGAGTGTTCAGTAGTTACTAATGGCATTGTTAAGAGGTACCTGTAGCCACCTACTATGCTCCCCTACTATCGGCGGTCGTTAGAGGACGAGGATGTCAGGTGGGTGCAGGAAAGTACACGGAGACTGCACCCGTGGGTTGTTTTCTTAAGATGATAATTTGCTTACAAATCAAACGCACACATTTAGCTCTCAGTCTCCTAATAAAAATTATCAATTCCCTTGTCATATCAGCTGTCCATGGACAACAATAACATTAGTAACTAACCTACTGTCCTGGACAGACAGCCCTAGGACAGCGTGCTTGAATCTTAATTGGATATAAGCACAACAGTAAGTTGAAATGAAAATGAAATTTGTAGAAAGCCCCATTGTCAGGGCGTGGGATGGTCGTGCCTGAACCTAGTTTGCATGTAGGGAAGTAAAGAAAATTACTCGGACTCGGAGGAATCCCGAAACGAAGCTACGAACCCCGTAACGAAGCTACGAACCCCGTAACGGAGCTACGAACCCAGGGCTGCGGACTAGGTTAGTCACTGTCATGTAGGTACTTAAGGTGTATCATTCTTGAGGAATCAAACCTCTACGCTAGACCTGATAATTATTCTTTCTCGTCTGTTATGTCGTTGATGTAGTGGTGTCATATTTGCTAAGTATAACTCTTATTTGCTCGAGTGACCTTTAGCCATCCCATTTGTTTACATGTTGTAGGGGAGGGCTAGAGATGACTGTGTGCAATACTTCGGCAATCGTCGACGACCAAATGGTAGCCAGCTAATGCGCCTAAAATACACATTTGTTCCTAAATCTGATGCCACAGAGCTTTAGTTTGATTATTCTCGAGTCAAGTCATGACATTAAACTTGCTCGAGCTAAACTCATGTGTGGTGTCATTAATCTTAACCAGTGGATACAAATAACAGATAGATTAGTGTAGGAAATCCAGAAGCATATAATAGTTACCAGCTAAAGATAGTGGCTGGTATCTATAATTAAATAGTGTGGGAAATATTAGTATAACTCTTATATCATATCATCCTGGACTTATTTACAATTAACCGAACTTAAATTATGTGTATGACATAAGTGGCTGTGTATTATTATTAAGCTACCTATAGGTTTTAGTGGGATGGACATTGTGTCTAACGGGTATTTAGCAATGTTTGGTAGAGACAGACTCTTGTACAAGAGTGTTGATAACATGTTGGAACGAATTTGCAAGGCCTCTTTTACCTTTTAGACTTACAGGCGTTCAACGACATACATTTACTATGCTTAAACACCTGTGTTTAGAAAACCAAGCGTCGTAAATTCTGCCCGTTATATTTATGTTATGATTTATAATAACAATTATTATTTAATAATTAGTCAATGGTTCTCGGAGTTATCCTTTTATAAGGATACTGGACAATCAACGTGACATGTGGTTAACGGTGAACCAGATGCTCAATATCCCTCATAATCTTTGAATTGACCGTTTTTGTAAAGTGTATTATTTTTAATTTGTATTTTATCTTTAAGAATAATCAAAATAGCATATATGGTAGGTTCCTGCTTATGCATCTGCATGTGCTTTTGTACGTAGCACATTCCTGTGTGGCCTGTGGCAACCTTTCCTCCTAACCTCTTTGGGCCTAAACTTAATTAAGGTTATCAGCTATCAATGCAATGTCTAAATAAAATTATATTATATTATATTATATTTATAGGCGCATCACAAAATTAATCCCCTTCCCCATTTACTATTTGAACTTAAATCAAAAAATAAAAATTTAAAAGTGGAAGCTACAATGGGGAGAAGAACACTTCATTTTATTAGGTGTAAAATGTTCGCTTAACTTGGACGAAACGATTTTGCAAAATATTGAACAAAAATACTTGAAATGAAAAACAAGATAAAACAAAATATTTATTAATTTCATTACCAAATCTAAAATTACTAAAATTGTTAAAAGAAATATACAAAATCATTTTTAATTTTATGTGGAAAAATAAACCAGATACAATTAAACGTTTTAATGCAAGATTACCAGTTTGGGGGTATTAAAATGTTAAACGTTGTAAATTTTACAACAGCACTGAAATTGACTTGGGTAAGAAGATTATTTCTATCACGATCCAATTAGACACATCTTTTTCAATCTGTAACAGGCTTAACAACTAAACAATTAATAATATATGGGGATAATTTTATTCAAATTAAGAAAAGGAACATACATAATTTGTTTTGGAAAGATGTATTAAATAGCTGGCTAATACTTAAACAAAAACGCGGCTTTAATAATGATGATTTGTTAAGGTCTAATATTTGGTATAATAGTAACATATTAATAGACAAAAAAACAATATTTTATAAACACTATATTGAAAAAGGTATATTATTTATACAAGATTTATTAGATGACGAAGGACGATACATGAACTTTGATACCTTTAAAGCAAAATATAACATAAGGTCAATTTTTTTGGAATATACCTCGTTATTAACGGCTGTCAAATCCTTTATGCGTGATATAATAAATACAAATAACCAAACATTCAATTTATGCAAAAATCCAATATTTCCAACGAAAATTAAATTCTTTCTAAAAGACCAATTGGGAAGTAAAACCTTTTACAAACTTTTAAATAAATTATCTATAGTTCCTACATCACAAATGAAATATTCAGTGGAAGGGTGTGATTTTACCTCTTCATTATAGGCGAAATATTATAGTTTATCATTTTGCTCTTTAAAAGATCCAACGCTGTTGTGGTTTCAGTACCAGATTTTACATAGAATTATACCAACAAATACCTTTTTTACATAAAATAAAACTGATTGATTCTAGTATGTGTAACTTTTGTTCACATGAATCAGAAACACTGCAGCATCTATTTTATGACTGTCCTAAAGTCGTTGAACTCTGGAGTATTATAGAAAAATGGTTATTACAAAAAGGTGATTATACCCAGTTGAATAGGAACACAGTCTTATTTGGAATTGTAAATAGTAAACATATATTTGTAAGCTGGTTAATTGTTAACGTAAAATATTACATATACAAATCAAAATTACAAGAGTACACTAAATGAAACTGGTATCAACAATTTTATTAAAGATAAGTTACAAATAGAAAAATACATATATTACAAAAACTGTTTACACACAGAATTCGACGACAAATGGGAACCAAGGTTAAACGTTCTAGAAGGCCACAACTGAGACACTTAGTACTTTTGTTATGTGTATAATTTTAAGTATGACGCAGTTTGGACGTATATCTATAACTTCATTTTAAGTTTTCTCTTTTCAATCTTCTTTTTATTTCCACTTTTGTCACTGCTCCTTTTTTATATATTAGTATATTGTTTGCTATGTACTTTGTAAGGTAGTGAATTCAGGGCCCCAACCCTGACACTATCATAACATATTTCTGGGGCAATAAACTATTTATTAAAAAAATAATAATAATGAAAAAAAAGAAAAGAAAAAAGACAAGTAAATATTTTGTAAATACCTATTTAATGATACTCTACCTAATTTAGCCTTTACTTGTTTGGGTTGTCATTGATGTACAAGGTGGTGTTTACTCTTGAAATTAAAATAAAGATGTCGGTAAAAAAAAAAAAAAAAAAAAAAAAAAATATATATATATATATATATATATATATATATATATATCTGTTAAGTAATCAAGTCTTGTCCCGAGTCAGGCCCCAATCTTGTCAGAGGTCGGACTAGGATGGGCGTGTTCCAAACCCTAGTGGTATATGAGGACGTAAAACTAGTTACCTACCTACCTACATACATACATATATAGCACAGTGTTAAAATCCAACCACATATGTAATTATGGCTGGGGACCAGCGTAAATATATAGTTCACGTTAATTATGATAAAATGTTAGTATAGACCTATCTCAGGGGTATCTTATCATTAGCAGATTATGATCTGGTAATACAAATTTGTCTGTGCACATTTCAGCTCTTCGGTCATGCTCTGAAGTGAAGGCGTGTAACAGTCAGTACGAAGACGGTGACTACTGGATTTACCCGGCTCCTTATGGAAGTACAAAGGTGAAAATCTACTGTCACGGTATGAGCGGCGGCTCACCCACCGAGTACGTGACGTTGAATGTGGCAAACAAGGCATACTATCCGGCCGAGTCCAACATAGAATGTGAGGGAGAGACACCTCCAGGATGTTCGAATGGTGGTGGGGAGACGCACTACAACAAAATTCGTGTCGATATTCAGGTATATATGAGAGACCTAATTCGTCAATAGAAATGGGTAAGTTAACAGAAGTCCCCTTCCTTCTTCACAACTTGATGTCTCTCGCTTGAAGATTAAGAATACTACCAAAAAAAGTTTGTTTTGATTAACGACACCACTAGAGCACATTGATTTATAAATCATCGGCTATTGGATCTCAAACATTTGGGTAATTTTGACGTAGTGTTAGAGAGGAAACCTGCTACATTTTTCCATTGGTAGCGAGGGATCTTTTATATTCACCTTCCCACAGACAAGACAGCACACACCACGGCCTTTGATAGACCAGTCGTGGTGCACTGGCTGAAACGAGAAACAGCCTAATGGGCCCACCGACGGAGATAGATCCCAATCCGACCGCGCATCATGCGAGCGCTTTACCACTGGGCTACGTCCCGCCCCGAATGCTACAGAAAAAGTACATGAAGCCAGTTCTATTAGTCTATCAAACGTACTGTCGGTGAGCTTTAAGAAAGTACATGAAGCCAGTTCTATTAGTCTATCAAACGTACTGTCGGTGAGCTTTAAGAAAGTACATGAAGCCTTTTCTATTAGTCTATCAAATGTACTGTCGGTGAGCTTTAAGAACTAACATGAAGCCAGTTCTATTAGTCTATCAAACGTACTGTCGGTGAGCTTTAAGAAAGTACATGAAGCCTTTTCTATTAGTCTATCAAACGTACTGTCGGTGAGCTTTAAGAAAGTACATGAAGCCAGTTCTATTAGTCTATCAAACGTACTGTCGGTGAGCTTTAAGAACTAACATGAAGCCAGTTCTATTAGTCTATCAAACGTACTGTCGGTGAGCTTTAAGACAGTACATGAAGCCAGTTCTATTAGTCTATCAAACGCACTGTCGGTGAGCTTTAAGAAAGTACATGAAGCCAGTTCTATTAGTCTATCAAACGTATTGTTGGTGAGCTTTAAGAAAATACACGAAGTCAGTTATATTAGTCTATCAAACGTATTATAGGTGAGCTTTAAGAAATTATTCTTATTTCAGACGATGGAAGTGAACAGAACAGAAAGGACATTTGCGACAACAGTTTTTGGCAGGCCACTAAATTACGGCGAAGCAAATGATTGTTACACAAGTCATTATGGTGGCGTCAAACGACCATGTGGACCAAAGGGAACATTTAATATAGACACGACTGGAACCGGTCTGATTGTCAGAAACACGGTTAGTTATGTTTTGTTTTATTGCGGCGTATAAGGGCCGGAATACATAACTATATATAATATATAAATATAATCATCAGTATATGTGTTTGTGTCTGTTTTTGTGTGTGTTTGTGTATCTGTACATGTATTTACTACCTTTCAGATAAATTTCATGCGTCAATAGCTAATGAATAGCACAAGTACACCGTCTCATTTGCGGGGAAATACAGAATTTGCCGGGGTGTACGAAATATCACGTGACTTGCTCGACTGGTTGTACAAAAATGCAAACTGCGGATGAGACCAACGACATTTTCTCCAACACGCCTTACTGATTAAATTTGTTAAAAGACTTTAATTCATTATGAATGGGAATACCACAATTCGGTAAATTTTATTTTTACTGTTTATTTGAAGATTTCTTGAGCACGTTTGGCCAAAAGTTTTTGCTAGATTGTAGTTTTTTACGTATTAAGAATCTAATACTAGAATGTAGCATTGCGTAATCAGTTACCGTGGTAGAACTTGGGCTAATTATCACGAACATATTTTAAATAATAATTCGACATGCTTTTTAACATGTTCTACAAGTTAGAACAACACGACAACTAGTTTTGTTCGGCTGCGGGTGTTCAATTTTGTTTTCCCGATACGATTACAACTGATCGTAAACGTTTAAAACACGCAAGATAATAAAGCGCTAAGAGTTGTCTCCCTTTGCGAAACACAGGTCGAAATATGTTAGGGGTAAAACCACCCGGATTCCTTGTTGACACTCTTAATACCCAAAGAGCTAACAAAAAAGCTGTAAATACCTTGCATAGTAACTAAGTTATTTGTTTACAAAAAAAATCCAATATATTTTGAGGAATTTGATGTTATGTTATGTTATTATTAAACTCAAACTCAAAATGTGTGTGTTCTTTATTTAACAGTTTGACTGTTAGTGTAATTTTAGTTTACTTATAAAAAAATCAACAAAATCTGAAAGGTAATAAATTCGTTACGCGGATTTTTGATGGGGCGTACGTGATTGTACGGCTGCGCCTTAGGAATGACAGATTTTGGAGGGGCGTACAATCCCGTACGCCCTGTCAAAAACCCGCGTAACTAGTAGTATTGATGTATGAATATCTATATATTGTATGTATGTCAAAGTTGACTATTACATACATAGATATTAACGCACTTACGCAGGCGGTGGGTAACTAAATCCTTTCTGCCCTAACAAATTGTTCCATGCCGTTGCTGGGACTCGAACCAATGACACCGAATCGCCCGCAACTGGCAGACTTGCCACGATACGTTCTGAGCTATCCAGGCATCCATAAAAAGGATGCTGTTTAACTCAACATATGCATGGGGCCTATAATCCACGCGGTCGATCCCGCTTATGTGCATTACACAGTGGGCAGACCTGGCACTGGCTAGTATGTATTGATGTATGAATATCTATATATTTTATGTATATCGCGGTTGGTTATTACATACATAGATATTAACGCACTGGCGCAGGGGATAATTAAATCCTTTCTGGCCTCACAGATTGCCTCACGCCGTTGCTGGGACTCGACCCTGTGTCACCGAATCGCCCACAACTTGCAGACTTGCGACGATGCGTTCTGAGCTATTAAGGCATCCATAAAAAAAGTATGCTCCTTAACTCAACTACATTCATGGAGCCTACAAGCTACGCGGTCGATCCCGCGTATGTGCATGACAGTGGGCAGACCTGACACTGGCTAGTATGTATTGATGTATGAATATCTATATATAGTATTTATGTCGAGGTTATATACATATATATTAACGCACTGGCGATAATTAAATTTTTCTGACCTCACAAATTGTCCCGGGCCGTTACTGGGACTCGAACCTGTGGCACCGAATTGCCCGCAACTTGCAGACTTGCGACGATGCGTTCTGAGCAATCGAAGCATCCATAAAAGGATACTCTTTAACTTCACCACATGCATGGGGCCTACAAGCTACGCGGTCGACCCCGCTCGGCAGAGCCTCGGTGCATTCGCCATTCTAACCTCCACACGATAAAGCCGATATCTTAAGACAGTAACCAGTTATTCCCTATGTATTTGACGTTTTTGATAATAATACATTTGAATCACATAGACTCCACATTATATATTGTAAACTTCCTAGATGCCACCCTCAACCTAACCACTGGAACATATAAAAAAGCCCAACGACCAACCGATGTCATCCTTATATATATATATATATATATATATATATATATATATATATATATATCTGTGTGTGTGTGTGTGTGTGTGTGTGTGTGTGTGTGTGTGTGTCTATGTGTGTCTGGGTGTGTGTCTCTGTGATTATGTGTGTGTGTGTGTGTGTGTGTGTGTGTGTGTGTGTGTGTGCCATAGTCATATAGCTACACATGTGTACATGGATATGTAAATGCTGAACTATTGAATTAAAAACACATTGCAAAAACCTTATTTAATGTTTAACCATTATTATCTATGTCTAGGCACAAACTAATAAATACGGAAAATTATTACAAATAAACAATGTAACTAACATGTGAGAGGTACGCAATTGGCATTAGCCTGTGCCAACTCTCGATTCAATTGAGGGTTAAACAGCTCAATAAAATGCATTTCTTTAGAGTCGAAAAGTAGATTAAAATTCTGTCCTCGATTGGCAAAATATTTGTATATTGGAAATATCTTACCATTATCAGACGCACAAGAATGAATACGTTATGAAATATGCAGCTACTGTTTTGTTTTTTTGGAGGATGAACGGATTGTCCTGTATAACATTCATTACAAAACATAAATTATATTTGTTGCTCTTCTCAGTAAATTCCTTTGAAGTTATTTAAAATGTTGAACCTTCTAGCAAGTGTTGAGAAGTAACACGTTATAAGGAAATTATGGTATTATTTGGTGTCTGTGGGTGTAATAAATACATCTCTACTGCTTGGCTTATGTTGTTTGTATTTTTAATTACCATCTAAGAATGGATGTTTTTCTTTACTGTCTGTCGACTGTAAAGTTGATATTTTGGAGCAGATTTTCAAGATAGGTCGATCGTTTCAATGTTTTCTTTTGATTGCCCCTACAATATCAACCAGTTATCTAAATATCGTTTCCTGTTAGTGTTGAATTACTTGGTAGTGCCTGATAAATTCGCTTTCAATTTTCTAGTATAGATTTTCTTCTAAGTATGCTAGATCTAAAATAGCGTATGTTCGGGTCAGTTTTATTCCCGTTCATGTTCCCTGCGTCTGAAGGTATGAATATTTCTACTGACTTTAATATGAATTTCTTTTGAGTGTTTCTCCATCTAGTAATTGCTTAATAACTTCTTTACGAAGGTCATGAGCAATGCTAATATAAAGTGACACACTATCAAATGTAACAAGCTGTGTTTGATCTGGTACTTCTTTCGGAATGAACTTTAAAATATCAAGATCATCTTTGACATGACTTGGGATATGTTGAATAAGAGGTTTTAGCACAATATCTATCATACTACTGCGTATGCCATGCTGTTCTAGCGATAATTGGCTTGAATTTTAAGTCTTGGGTGTTGGGACATGTTATATATTCCGAATTTTGATTTAATATTGATTTCTTTCCGAGTTGTTAGATTAGTTATGCCTGTATTAATTAATTATTTAAAATTTATATAATTTTGGCGTAGGTATGTTGCGGAATTTGTTTATACGTATCTTTGATCATATTATATTCAATTGTTTTCTTTATATAAATGAAAATTCATTACTATTACTGCTCCTCCTGTGTCAGGTTCTTTAAGTGCTGTTTTTATTTTCTCAAGATTCGTCTAAACCTGTGTGTGTGTGTTTTGTGTGTGTGTGTGTGTGTGTGTGTGTGTGTGTGTGTGGTTGTGTATGTGTGTTGTGTGTATGTGTGTGTAAGTATGTGTGTGTGGTTTGTGTGTGTATGTGTGTGTCTGTGTGTGTTGTATGTGTGTATGTATGTATGTGTGTGTGTATGTGTGTGTGTATGTATGCGTGTGTTTTGTGTGTGTATGTGTGTGTATCGTGTGTGTATGTATGTGTATGTATGTATGTATGTATGTGTGTGTGTATGTATGTGTGCGTGTCTGTGTGTGTATGTATGTGTGTGTGTGTATGTATGTATGTATGTGTGTGTGTTTTGTGTGTGTACGTGTGTGTTGTGTGTGTATGTGTGCATGTATGTATGTGTGTATGTGTTTGTGTGTGTGTATGTGTTTCTGTTTGTGTGTTTGTGTGTGTGTGTATGTGTGTATGTATGTGTGTGTGTGTGTGTGTGTGTGTGTGTGTGTGTGTTCACGTACCACGACAATGCCCCAGTGCATACCAGCGACGTTATCATGGCAACTGTGCAGGAGTGTGGCTATGAACAGTTGCCTCACCCAACCTATTCAGCAGACCTCACTCCCAATGACTATAGGTTGTTTGCCAATCTCAGGAACGCCTTCGTGGACAGATATGTGATAGTGATTGAAGACGACGACGATGATGGTGATAAAGATGATGACGATAACGTTGATGGTGGTGATGATGAACTCGCAAGGTCTGTGGATAGGTGGTTTGAGGGTTACAGTGAACTTCTATTGGCAGTGCGTTGTAGCATTGCCCAAGAGATGGAACAAATGAATCAGTTTTAATGGGGATAAGACTAGCATGACAACCTTTAGATTTAGGAACAAGAGTATCAATCTTAATTAAATGGGGATTATAGAAGACTGTGTACATGTATTCTGTAACTGTGAGGCTTAATATTTTTGACGCCCTGTATGTGGCATATTTGTTTATAGGTTTGTATGCCTGCCCGTTTCTGTGTCTGTCTTAACTTTTCACTTGCCTGTTTCTGCGTGACTTTTCATATATCTGTCTCTATAATTATCAGGAGCAAGTTTGCATTCTATCGAAAAATAAATAATATAAATAAATAAAATTGCATAACATAAAACAAGAGAAAACAACCTTTCTCGTTGTAGCTGACGTTTCTTTTAAATGGTTTGAATCCTTGGGGACAGGGTGTCGGTAACACGGACGGGACAAAGATCGACTTACTGTGTGGAGGATGGCCTGGCGGGTGTTCTCCAAGAGGAGCGATGACGTTAGAACTCGTATCGACTGGCAGCACAGGTACTCGTGTCAAGTCCGGTCAATATTTCATCTAAAACAAACTTGTGCTCGCTTTTATATTATTATTATTTTGTTTATTTTGACGTCACAATTACTAGCAGTCAGCGATATAGATTTTCACGTTACCTATAAATTTGAGTTTATTTTTATAGAAAAAAAGGTACACATATTGTAACGTTGTAACACAATAGACTTTGAAATATAAGCGAAGTATTTTTATTTAACATTTGGAAACACATAACATTTTGGTTGGTTGTGCCATTCCCTAGATGCTTTCGGGCACCTGCTATTATCCGACCTCCGCTGTAGTGTTTACACCATAACACTAATAGTTTTTATACCGCTTTTGACTGAAACATATTACAAAAATATAACCGAGTCATAAATAGTTTGTGTCGCAAAGCTAAAAGTGAGACCTGTTGTTTGTAATTAACCCCTTTTGTTTTAGAAACAAATGGTGAATCACCCTCTAGGCCTAAATTGGTTCCCGCGTTATGACGATTGTTTAATTTCGATGAATAAATAAATAAAATGTTACGCCATTATTAATCCATTACTTTGGCTTTGGCTTTTTTATTACCGATGCATTTTGGAAATTATTTGAGAACTGTTTATCATACTGTTTAGAATTATTTTGGGTTATAAAGAGACACATATATGTTATAATAAAGTATAGTATAGTATAGTATAGTATAGTATATCGTATAGTATAGTATCGTATCGTATCATATATCATTTGTTTTTATTTCAGTACCATCCAGTTCTAGTGCAGTCGATCCGATTTGTCCCTAGAGTTCGGGAGATAAATGAAGATTGCTTCGCACCATTACAATTCTGTTTGGTGAAATATTATCTAATAAAACAGATAAAGAATACAGTGACGTCCATCCTACCAAGCAAAACACTTTACATTGATTCAGCTTTAAAGAGCATAGGCATTTAAATTCTTACATTATTTAGATATAAAGTCTGGCAGCTTATTTGCGCCATATTGCATTTTACTGTGGTCTTATATCTATCTCGCAAGAGCGTACTGGTGAAAGATGATAACTTCCAGTAATGATCACGATATCCTGCCACTGCTTCCCATAGAGTTTTAATGCTGCAGTCCGAGATCGAATGCAGACAACCTTTTGTAAATACGTCAGAATCTCTACTACATTTCCAGTGGCGGATCTAGAAAATAATATGAGGGGGTGGCTGGATTGAGATGGAGTGAACCGGCAGGGGCTGAGCCATGGTGAAGGATCCGGAGGCAAAGCCCACTGAAGTTTCGGCATTCTGGACATTTAGATCCTTATTTCACTGATTTCTAATTCTTAATTAATAATTCTATAAAGTTGATCAATTTGTTGCCGTTTTGCTGATTCACACCAAAATATATAGAAAACGATTTAATATTGTCCTTACCGATGCCAGCCATATTCGGTTCAATTGTACACCTGATTGACAACAGGGCGATGCATATTATGTTCGCTAACGGAATGGCTTTATATACACCTTCCTGAACAAAACTTTGAAGTAAAGGTAAATGTTTAGAATGAACATAACAAAAATTGCCCAGGAAGGGGGTTGCTAGCCAACCTATTCACACCCCCCCCCCCCCCCCTCCCGCTGGATCCGCCACTGATTTCGCCTAATCAAAGAACACAGTTTGCTTATATTTCTGATTACACGGTCTAGCTTGTTTTAATAATCTATATAAAGGTCATTTAGGGCTAGAGGATACTGGGTTCGTAGCTCAGTGTCGACTCTAGCAAACAGCGCATACACCACTAGGCTTGAATAGACTGTGCTAGGTTTCTTGCCATTGTAAGATGTTTTCGAATAGCAGAGGCCTTTTAACTACTGAAATTACATACTAAATAAAACATTTTTTAATTACACTAACAATGTCTAAAACACTCAATTTGTTTCTGGTCCTTCTTGTTTTTGTATAATCTTAATCTTCATTTTACCTCAGAATATTTAATTGTTTTAACGTACGAAATTTATTGGAAGTTGAAATCCAGTTTATAACACCATGTATTCTTCTATCTATCTATCTATCTATCTGTCTGTCTATATATGTCTATATATATATATATATATATATATATATATATATATATATATTAGAATCTCCTTGGGTCGAACTCTGATTTTCTGTTTATTGTAATTTACTGTTACTTTACTTATAATATACGTTCGTTTTCATCACCACCACCATTCCCATAAGAAACTTATTTGTTCAGCAGCTGCTGTACATGCAATCTGCAATGGAAATATTGTTATTGGCATTAAGGAGCGGAATAGAGCTCGGTGAAAGAACACAATACTGAATTGCGTCTGGTCCAAGGATCTTATTAAGAGACCTACTTACTTCTTCCAAATGGTGAAATGAAAAGTTTTAAATCATTACAACAAGAATTTAACTTGCTCGGCGATTATGTGTTATATTGTAGACTAATCAACTATTCCTAGGTTATGGCTTCGTAAGTTAAAGTAAAAAATAATATGGACACGTTATTTACAGATACTATTCTCTGAAAAATAAAAAATAACATAAGCTGTAAATTTATATATATACTCGAAAGAATTTAAGGGTCAAAAATGTATAACCAAATAAGTTTCAGAGTGTATTAGATTGATGATGTAAACTACACCAATTTTTTTATTTACTGTTCCATATTTACAAAAAAACACAAATAAACGTCACTGTATACAAGAAAGTCAGATGACATGCTGTCAAAGTTGAAGGTTGTCAAACATGGATTTTACACATTAGAACATTCGTTTAATAGTGTGTGAATCCACCACTGGCGCGAATACACTCGACACATCGTTGCCTCATGCTGTTGATCAGACGTCTGAAGAACTCTTGGGGAATGGCCTGCCACTCTGCCATAAGAAGTTGACCCAGATCATGAAGGTTGGCCGGAGGGGCATGGCTATCCCGAACTCTCCTGCCTAATTCGTCCCAGGCGTGCTCTTTTGGGGCCAAGTCAGGCGAATATGCTGGACAATCCATCCTGGCGATACCTTGTAGTCTGAGAAAGTCTGGCACGGTGGGATCTGGCATTGTCATCCTGCAGAACTGCCCCGCCGCCAATCTGCTGAAGGCCTGGGAGAACCAACGGCCGGATAATCTCATTCAGATAGCGGATTCCATTCAGATTGCCATCCACCAGATAGAGGGGGGGTCCTGTGGTGGATAGAGATGCCGCCCCACACCATGACGCTGCCACCACCGAACCGGTGACGTTGTCTAACGTTAACGTCAGCGAAGCGCTCCCCAGGACGTCTGTAGACACGAACCCGACCGTCGTTGAACTGGAAACTAAACCTGGACTCATCAGTGAACATCACTCGACCCCACTGAACACGTTGCCACCGCAGATGAAGCGTGCATCAGTTACGTCTGGCCGTTCTGTGACGTGGTAGGAGTGGTGGTCGAACAGCCTGGCGACGGCAGCGTAGATTATTGGCTCTCAGACGATTGCGTATGGTTTGATCAAGCACTCGAGTTCCAGTCGCAGTCCGCAGATTGTCACTTAATCGGCGTGCAGTGGTTGTGCGTTAACGTAGAGCCATATTGGTGATGTAGCGGTCCTCTCTATTTGTAGTGCTTCGGGGTCTTCCCGAACGTGGACGAATTCGAACAGAATTCACTGCTTGGTACCGTTGCCACAGTCGGCCAACGACACTCTGGCTGACACCAAGTCTCATAGCAACATTTCGTTGCGTATTGCCATCCTGAAGCCAAGCAATAGCCCTTCCTCGATCTTCGATAGTCAGTTGAAGTCGTACCATTGTCGAATTTGGAGTGTGCACCGTTCACGAACGCAAGCTCCAATTATACGGAAATTCAGCATTGGGAACATGGAGTACACGTGCAAAGCGTGCAAATGAAGCGCTTTGTGAAAAAGCAAGTTATGGGCACTTAGCAGACCTTTCGCTTTCGCCCTAATTTACGTGCAAATGTAAGCATGTTTTCACCATTAGAACTAGTCGACAGTGTCAATGACAGTGGATTTTAATTCATTTATGGGTTGCTTAGACCCACTTTCGTCAAAATGGAACAATACCATGCGTGACATTATGGTCTAGCTAATATAATTGACATTCAGAAAATAATGTCGAAAATATCGTCTGACCCTTAAATTCTTTTGAGTAGTATATATAATGTTTATTTAGAATCCATTCAGTCAAATCAGTCACGAATTAGTTATAAATGGTCAAACAAACTGTTTTGAACTAATCTTAAAAATAACTAAATATGTTAGGATTTGGTGATTTATGGACCCACCAACAGCTAGACCCAATACATTTAATACTCATTTAACAGAGAATAATTGACTAATCCCAACAAGCCATTAGAGCTCAAATCTCAGATTCCACTAAATGCATACACTACTTACATTATATTGATATTTATGCTTTGCAATATTACTTGTCTAAATACATCCCAGAGCGATTTAGGAAAGCCATAACAAGATACCGTCTATCATCACACAATCTAGCTATTGAAACTGGCAGATACAATAATACTGACAGAACAAATAGATTGTTTAATTTGTCATAAAGGTATTGAAGATGAATTTCATTTTGTACTGGTATGTCCATTTTATAGTGAATTAAGAAGGTCATATATTAAACCCTACTATTGGAAAAATCCATCTGTTCACAAATTTATTCAACTATTTTCTATTAATAACATTAAGCAGTTACGCAATTTAGGAAAGCTACCCATTTAAGAAACAACACTATGTAGTTATCTCATTTACTTATTTATTTAATTATAAAAAGTATTATTTATTTATTTATTGTTTACTTACTTTTCATTGAACATTATTTCATTGTGTGTCACCATTGTTCACCTGTGTATTTGTGTATTTGTGTATTTATATATTTATATATTTTCTTCTTGTAACTGATAAGCTTTTTAGCTCAAAGTCAATAAATAATACAATACAATAGCAAACCAATTAATATAAACACCTGTACTGTTTTACTTGGCTCTCTGTGAGTGTGGAAAAGATGATCAAACACCACAAAACTTCCTGCAGTCCTGTCCGCTCTATAACAGAGAGAGGCAACAAATCTGGCCTGTGAGTACTACGATGGATGTCAAGCTGTGGGGCTCTGCAAAAGATCTACACCTGACAGCCCTCCCACGGGACAAAGGACGTAATACAACCAATCGAACGCTGAAGAAGAAATTGATAATCCCAAATGAAAGTCTGCTCCTGAATCAATTATGACTCGTAGTCATCACCGGAAACCCGCTACATTTTCCCATTAGCAGCAAAGGATCATTTATATGCACAGACAAGAAAGTACATACCACGGCCTTTGGCCAGTTGTGGTGCACTGGTTGGAACGAGAGAAAACCCAATCATTTGAATGGATCTACCTAGGTTGTTTGATCCTGAGACACAAGCACAGAAGGCGAATGCTCAACCGACTGAGCTAAATCCCGCCCCATATATTTACGACCTCTTACCATTTGTGTGGTCAGTTACCGATGCATTTAGCAAGAACGGTTGGGATAAATTCCTGGATGATGAGTATTGACAGTTCCTCTTGCTTTGTACAACAGGTGATTTTTCACAACGCCGACTATGACGTAGGCTCAACCAATTTTAGAGGTAATAATAGAAGTAAGATGGCTGGACAATGGTTTATTCATAAACCAGTCTATCAAACGCCAGTGTATTCTCATCTGGAAAACGGAACTGCGATTAGTGGCAGTACTTATCATCTAATGAAAGGTTTCTTTTGTTTAACGACACCACTACAGCATATTGATTTATTAATCATCGGCTATTGGATGTTGGTAAGTTTGACAGTCTTAGAGAGGGAACTCGCTACATGTTTCCATTTCCGTGGACCCATTAGGCTATTTCTTGTTTCAGCCAGTGCACCACGACTTGTACATCAAAGGCCGTGGTATATGCTATCATGTCTGAGGGATGGTGTATATAATAGACCCCTTGCTACTAATGGAAAAAAATGTAGCGGGTTTCTTCTCTAAGACTATATGTCAAAATTACCTAATGTTTGACATCCAATAATCGATGATTGATAAATCAATGTGCTCTAGTGGTGTCGTTAAACAAAACAAACTTTATTTAACTCTACGCGGATAACTGGTGGGTGTACGGAGGCAAAGTAGTCCTAACCCCAACGCACTTAAGGCGAGCGCTACATGTGACCCCCAAAAAAACATTGGTGGTGTAGTGGTTGACCAATCGGAAATAAGGCTGGTAGGTACTGGGTTCGTAGCCCGGTACTGGCTCCAACCCAGAGCGAGTTTCAACTACTCATTGGGTATGTCTAAGACAACTATACCGACGTGTCTCCCACAATCTCACTATCTTGGACAGACAACCCAGTATCTGAGGTATGTGCCCTGGACAGCGTGCATGAACCTTAATTGAATATAAGCACGGAATTAAGTATAAATGAACGCATGAACACTGGGGATCACTGTGAATATTATGAACAGAATCTGGCATTGAGTTACCTAGTCTGGGGTGTTTACCTGGACGAAGCTCAAATCGGGTAAGAAGTGTTTTTTCACTACAAGAGAACATGAGCTACCTAGTCTGGGGTGTTTACCTGGACGAAGCTCCAATCGGGTAAGAAGTGTGTTTTCACTACAAGAGAACATGAGCTACCTAGTCTGGGGTGTTTACCTGGACGAAGCTCCAATCGGGTAAGAAGTGTGTTTTCACTACAAGAGAACATGAGCTACCTAGTCTGGGGTGTTTACCTGGACGAAGCTCCAATCGGGTAAGAAGTGTGTTTTCACTACAAGAGAACATGAGCTACCTAGTCTGGGGTGTTTACCTGGACGAAGCTCCAATCGGGTAAGAAGTGTGTTTTCACTACAAGAGAACATGAGCTACCTAGTCTGGGGTGTTTACCTGGACGAAGCTCCAATCGGGTAAGAAGTGTGTTTTCACTACAAGAGAACATGAGCTACCTAGTCTGGGGTGTTTACCTGGACGAAGCTCCAATCGGGTAAGAAGTGTGTTTTCACTACAAGAGAACATGAGCTACCTAGTCTGGGGTGTTTACCTGGACGAAGCTCCAATCGGGTAAGAAGTGTGTTTTCACTACAAGAGAACATGAGTTACCTAGTCTGGGGTGTTTACCTGGACGAAGCTCCAATCGGGTAAGAAGTGTGTTTTCACTACAAGAGAACATGAGCTACCTAGTCTGGGGTGTTTACCTGGACGAAGCTCCAATCGGGTAAGAAGTGTGTTTTCACTACAAGAGAACATGAGCTACCTAGTCTGGGGTGTTTACCTGGACGAAGCTCCAATCGGGTAAGAAGTGTGTTTTCACTACAAGAGAACATGAGCTACCTAGTCTGGGGTGTTTACCTGGACGAAGCTCCAATCGGGTAAGAAGTGTGTTTTCACTACAAGAGAACATGAGCTACCTAGTCTGGGGTGTTTACCTGGACGAAGCTCCAATCGGGTAAGAAGTGTGTTTTCACTACAAGAGAACATGAGCTACCTAGTCTGGGGTGTTTACCTGGACGAAGCTCCAATCGGGTAAGAAGTGTGTTTTCACTACAAGAGAACATGAGCTACCTAGTCTGGGGTGTTTACCTGGACGAAGCTCCAATCGGGTAAGAAGTGTGTTTTCACTACAAGAGAACATGAGCTACCTAGTCTGGGGTGTTTACCTGGACGAAGCTCCAATCGGGTAAGAAGTGTGTTTTCACTACAAGAGAACATGAGTTACCTAGTCTGGGGTGTTTACCTGGACGAAGCTCCAATCGGGTAAGAAGTGTGTTTTCACTACAAGAGAACATGAGTTACCTAGTCTGGGGTGTTTACCTGGACGAAGCTCCAATCGGGTAAGAAGTGTGTTTTCACTACAAGAGAACATGAGCTACCTAGTCTGGGGTGTTTACCTGGACGAAGCTCCAATCGGGTAAGAAGTGTGTTTTCACTACAAGAGAACATGAGTTACCTAGTCTGGGGTGTTTACCTGGACGAAGCTCCAATCGGGTAAGAAGTGTGTTTTCACTACAAGAGAACATGAGCTACCTAGTCTGGGGTGTTTACCTGGACGAAGCTCCAATCGGGTAAGAAGTGTGTTTTCACTACAAGAGAACATGAGCTACCTAGTCTGGGGTGTTTACCTGGACGAAGCTCCAATCGGGTAAGAAGTGTGTTTTCACTACAAGAGAACATGAGCTACCTAGTCTGGGGTGTTTACCTGGACGAAGCTCCAATCGGGTAAGAAGTGTGTTTTCACTACAAGAGAACATGAGCTACCTAGTCTGGGGTGTTTACCTGGACGAAGCTCCAATCGGGTAAGAAGTGTGTTTTCACTACAAGAGAACATGAGTCTGGGGTGTTTACCTAGTCTGGGGTGTTTACCTGGACGAAGCTCCAATCGGGTAAGAAGTGTGTTTTCACTACAAGAGAACATGAGCTACCTAGTCTGGGGTGTTTACCTGGACGAAGCTCCAATCGGGTAAGAAGTGTGTTTTCACTACAAGAGAACATGAGCTACCTAGTCTGGGGTGTTTACCTGGACGAAGCTCCAATCGGGTAAGAAGTGTGTTTTCACTACAAGAGAACATGAGCTACCTAGTCTGGGGTGTTTACCTGGACGAAGCTCCAATCGGGTAAGAAGTGTGTTTTCACTACAAGAGAACATGAGTTACCTAGTCTGGGGTGTTTACCTGGACGAAGCTCCAATCGGGTAAGAAGTGTGTTTTCACTACAAGAGAACATGAGCTACCTAGTCTGGGGTGTTTACCTGGACGAAGCTCCAATCGGGTAAGAAGTGTGTTTTCACTACAAGAGAACATGAGCTACCTAGTCTGGGGTGTTTACCTGGACGAAGCTCCAATCGGGTAAGAAGTGTGTTTTCACTACAAGAGAACATGAGGTACCTAGTCTGGGGTGTTTACCTGGACGAAGCTCCAATCGGGTAAGAAGTGTGTTTTCACTACAAGAGAACATGAGGTACCTAGTCTGGGGTGTTTACCTGGACGAAGCTCCAATCGGGTAAGAAGTGTGTTTTCACTACAAGAGAACATGAGGTACCTAGTCTGGGGTGTTTACCTGGACGAAGCTCCAATCGGGTAAGAAGTGTGTACAAGAGAACATGAGTTACCTAGTCTGGGGTGTTTACCTGGACGAAGCTCCAATCGGGTAAGAAGTGTGTTTTCACTACAAGAGAACATTACCTAGTCTGGGGTGTTTACCTGGACGAAGCTCCAATCGGGTAAGAAGTGTGTTTTCACTACAAGAGAACATGAGTTACCTAGTCTGGGGTGTTTACCTGGACGAAGCTCCAATCGGGTAAGAAGTGTGTTTTCACTACAAGAGAACATGAGCTACCTAGTCTGGGGTGTTTACCTGGACGAAGCTCCAATCGGGTAAGAAGTGTGTTTTCACTACAAGAGAACATGAGCTACCTAGTCTGGGGTGTTTACCTGGACGAAGCTCCAATCGGGTAAGAAGTGTGTTTTCACTACAAGAGAACATGAGCTACCTAGTCTGGGGTGTTTACCTGGACGAAGCTCCAATCGGGTAAGAAGTGTGTTTTCACTACAAGAGAACATGAGTTACCTAGTCTGGGGTGTTTACCTGGACGAAGCTCCAATCGGGTAAGAAGTGTGTTTTCACTACAAGAGAACATGAGCTACCTAGTCTGGGGTGTTTACCTGGACGAAGCTCCAATCGGGTAAGAAGTGTGTTTTCACTACAAGAGAACATGAGCTACCTAGTCTGGGGTGTTTACCTGGACGAAGCTCCAATCGGGTAAGAAGTGTGTTTTCACTACAAGAGAACATGAGCTACCTAGTCTGGGGTGTTTACCTGGACGAAGCTCCAATCGGGTAAGAAGTGTGTTTTCACTACAAGAGAACATGAGCTACCTAGTCTGGGGTGTTTACCTGGACGAAGCTCCAATCGGGTAAGAAGTAGTCTGGGGTGTTTTCACTACAAGAGAACATGAGCTACCTAGTCTGGGGTGTTTACCTGGACGAAGCTCCAATCGGGTAAGAAGTGTGTTTTCACTACAAGAGAACATGAGCTACCTAGTCTGGGGTGTTTACCTGGACGAAGCTCCAATCGGGTAAGAAGTGTGTTTTCACTACAAGAGAACATGAGGTACCTAGTCTGGGGTGTTTACCTGGACGAAGCTCCAATCGGGTAAGAAGTGTGTTTTCACTACAAGAGAACATGAGGTACCTAGTCTGGGGTGTTTACCTGGACGAAGCTCCAATCGGGTAAGAAGTGTGTTTTCACTACAAGAGAACATGAGGTACCTAGTCTGGGGTGTTTACCTGGACGAAGCTCCAATCGGGTAAGAAGTGTGTTTTCACTACAAGAGAACATGAGCTACCTAGTCTGGGGGTTTACCTGGACGAAGTCGGGTAAGAAGTGTGTTTACCTGGACGAAGCTCCAATCGGGTAAGAAGTGTGTTTTCACTACAAGAGAACATGAGCTACCTAGTCTGGGGTGTTTACCTGGACGAAGCTCCAATCGGGTAAGAAGTGTGTTTTCACTACAAGAGAACATGAGCTACCTAGTCTGGGGTGTTTACCTGGACGAAGCTCCAATCGGGTAAGAAGTGTGTTTTCACTACAAGAGAACATGAGCTACCTAGTCTGGGGTGTTTACCTGGACGAAGCTCCAATCGGGTAAGAAGTGTGTTTTCACTACAAGAGAACATGAGCTACCTAGTCTGGGGTGTTTACCTGGACGAAGCTCCAATCGGGTAAGAAGTGTGTTTTCACTACAAGAGAACATGAGCTACCTAGTCTGGGGTGTTTACCTGGACGAAGCTCCAATCGGGTAAGAAGTGTGTTTTCACTACAAGAGAACATGAGGTACCTAGTCTGGGGTGTTTACCTGGACGAAGCTCCAATCGGGTAAGAAGTGTGTTTTCACTACAAGAGAACATGAGGTACCTAGTCTGGGGTGTTTACCTGGACGAAGCTCCAATCGGGTAAGAAGTGTGTTTTCACTACAAGAGAACATGAGCTACCTAGTCTGGGGTGTTTACCTGGACGAAGCTCCAATCGGGTAAGAAGTGTGTTTTCACTACAAGAGAACATGAGTTACCTAGTCTGGGGTGTTTACCTGGACGAAGCTCCAATCGGGTAAGAAGTGTGTTTTCACTACAAGAGAACATGAGGTACCTAGTCTGGGGTGTTTACCTGGACGAAGCTCCAATCGGGTAAGAAGTGTGTTTTCACTACAAGAGAACATGAGGTACCTAGTCTGGGGTGTTTACCTGGACGAAGCTCCAATCGGGTAAGAAGTGTGTTTTCACTACAAGAGAACATGAGTTACCTAGTCTGGGGTGTTTACCTGGACGAAGCTCCAATCGGGTAAGAAGTGTGTTTTCACTACAAGAGAACATGAGTTACCTAGTCTGGGGTGTTTACCTGGACGAAGCTCCAATCGGGTAAGAAGTGTGTTTTCACTACAAGAGAACATGAGCTACCTAGTCTGGGGTGTTTACCTGGACGAAGCTCCAATCGGGTAAGAAGTGTGTTTTCACTACAAGAGAACATGAGCTACCTAGTCTGGGGTGTTTACCTGGACGAAGCTCCAATCGGGTAAGAAGTGTGTTTTCACTACAAGAGAACATGAGCTACCTAGTCTGGGGTGTTTACCTGGACGAAGCTCCAATCGGGTAAGAAGTGTGTTTTCACTACAAGAGAACATGAGCTACCTAGTCTGGGGTGTTTACCTGGACGAAGCTCCAATCGGGTAAGAAGTGTGTTTTCACTACAAGAGAACATGAGCTACCTAGTCTGGGGTGTTTACCTGGACGAAGCTCCAATCGGGTAAGAAGTGTGTTTTCACTACAAGAGAACATGAGCTACCTAGTCTGGGGTGTTTACCTGGACGAAGCTCCAATCGGGTAAGAAGTGTGTTTTCACTACGAGAGAACATGAGCTACCTAGTCTGGGGTGTTTACCTGGACGAAGCTCCAATCGGGTAAGAAGTGTGTTTTCACTACGAGAGAACATGAGGTACCTAGTCTGGGGTGTTTACCTGGACGAAGCTCCAATCGGGTAAGAAGTGTGTTTTCACTACGAGAGAACATGAGGTACCTAGTCTGGGGTGTTTACCTGGACGAAGCTCCAATCGGGTAAGAAGTGTGTTTTCACTACAAGAGAACATGAGGTACCTAGTCTGGGGTGTTTACCTGGACGAAGCTCCAATCGGGTAAGAAGTGTGTTTTCACTACCAGAGAACATGAGGTACCTAGTCTGGGGTGTTTACCTGGACGAAGCTCCAATCGGGTAAGAAGTGTGTTTTCACTACAAGAGAACATGAGCTACCTAGTCTGGGGTGTTTACCTGGACGAAGCTCCAATCGGGTAAGAAGTGTGTTTTCACTACAAGAGAACATGAGCTACCTAGTCTGGGGTGTTTACCTGGACGAAGCTCCAATCGGGTAAGAAGTGTGTTTTCACTACAAGAGAACATACAAGAGAACATGAGCTACCTAGTCTGGGGTGTTTACCTGGACGAAGCTCCAATCGGGTAAGAAGTGTGTTTTCACTACAAGAGAACATGAGCTACCTAGTCTGGGGTGTTTACCTGGACGAAGCTCCAATCGGGTAAGAAGTGTGTTTTCACTACAAGAGAACATGAGCTACCTAGTCTGGGGTGTTTACCTGGACGAAGCTCCAATCGGGTAAGAAGTGTGTTTTCACTACAAGAGAACATGAGCTACCTAGTCTGGGGTGTTTACCTGGACGAAGCTCCAATCGGGTAAGAAGTGTGTTTTCACTACAAGAGAACATGAGTTACCTAGTCTGGGGTGTTTACCTGGACGAAGCTCCAATCGGGTAAGAAGTGTGTTTTCACTACAAGAGAACATGAGGTACCTAGTCTGGGGTGTTTACCTGGACGAAGCTCCAATCGGGTAAGAAGTGTGTTTTCACTACAAGAGAACATGAGCTACCTAGTCTGTGGTGTTTACCTGGACGAAGCTCCAATCGGGTAAGAAGTGTGTTTTCACTACAAGAGAACATGTGTTGTGGCTGGACGTAACCCGGTGGTAAAGCGCTCGTTTGATGTTTGGATTTGATATCCGTCGGCGGACCCATTGGGCTATTTCTAGTTCCAGCCAGTTCACCACGACTGGCATATCAAAGTCTGTAGTATGTGCTATCCTGTCTGAGGGATGGTGCATATAAGAGATCCCTTGCTACTAATGAAACAAAATGTAGCGGGTTTGCTCTCTAAGACTATATGTCAAAATTACCTGTTTGACATCTACTAGTGGATGATTGATAAATCAATGTGCTCTAGTGGTGTCGTTAAACACAACAAACTTTTATTTCTTGTGCTGGAGTGTCGTTAAACATATATTCATTGTTAATCCCTTACCGGTGTAAGAAATGTAGCTTGAAAACAAAAGTGGCTCGGATCGACATTTTCGGTTTTTGGAGTGGATGAGGTTTTTAAAAAAGAGGTTTGTTTTGTTGCGGAAGTGACTATTTTGACGGGCCGACCATGGACAATCGATCTTACACCTTAACTACAAAGTGTAAGGGGGAAAACGTCACTGCTGATACGTAAACCACTAGTGTTGCTACATTTATTTGAAAAACATAAACACACAACCCCTAAAAAAACAAAAAACAAAAAACAAAACAAAACAAAAAACAACAACAACAACAAATAAAAACAAACAAACAAACAAACCACCCATAACAACAACAACTAAACAAATCAAAACAAAAACAAAACAAAACAAGTCAAAACAAAACAAAAACAAATCAAAACCAACAAAAACAAAAACAAAACGAATCTAAACAAACAAAAACAGAAAACAACAAAACAAAACAAAACAAAACAAAACAACCAATCACATAATACGCACAGATCGTGAATCAGTTGCACAGACTGATAACCGTCCAATAGGTAAAACTATGGCTGTCGTTCAACCTATTGCACCCGAGGGGGACCCTTTATCATTGCCCGTATCGTCGACTCCACACTCGCACAAACTATTCTATAGGATCCGCTACATTTGAATTTCGCCCCAAGTTGTGTACTGATATCAGAGTTGTAAGTAGCTAGAAGCTACAAGTTAGGCGAGATGCGATCGCATTTTGATAACAATGGATATTAGCTTATACGAGTACTGGTATATTACTTACGTGTACATACAGTTACAAGTGTTTTAAAAATAGAGGTATTTCACCCTCATAAAAAGATGGCTGATTTTTTTTTTTTACAAACACAATGATCATTATGTGTTATATAAAATGTTTAAAGTGCGTAACATAATCCATAACATACATGAATATTACAAATCTTTCCTTAGCATATTCAATACGGTATTTCGGCTCTAGACTGGTTCCAAAAGAAACAATAATTGAGGGTATGCCAGCAGACGATAACTGGGATTGACCACGATATATGGTTCGAACGTCGGTCTAAAACCTTTCGACAGCTTTCATAAATAAATACACAGAAGTCTGAATGCTCACACGGATGGATATTACACTATTTTAAGCAAAGAACTTAAACTATTTTACAGATATGCTTGCTGAAGTATCTTTAATTAGAGAACAAACAACGCTCACCTCTGCGGAACCGCTGTAAACATTTGTATTGGTAGAAGGGGCAGTGACCAGAGTTTAATATCATAGAGGGTACTAGACGAGCTACTATATATATTAAGCTTATGTCCCGAACAACTTAACGTTGTCGAGAACTTTACAGAATGACAAATGAAACTTATTTCACGAGGGACTTGCACTTGATAATACGAATTTGATATTCTATTTATTACTCCCAGCCTGGATGCGTTTATTATTATATTTTTTTTTTTAAATTGCCCTGGTTATGAGTTCCCGCTGGGGTAATAAAATGCTGTATTATTCCAACTTAATTATCACACATAAGAATCACCTTTTCTCTATGGCAGCAACAATGTTTCCTTGAGGGAGAAAGGAGAAGTCATTATAATATGTATCCATAGTCATATCCTCTTATATATATAAAAAGGAAGGAAATATTTTATTTAACAACGCACTCAGCACATTTTATTTACGGTTATATGGCGTCAGACATATAGTTAAGGACCACACAGATATTGAGGGAGGAAACCCGCTGTCGCCACTTCATGCCCTACTCTTTTCGATTAGTAGCAAGGGATCTTTTATATGCATCATCCCACAGACAGGGTAGTACACACCACGGCCTTTGATATACCAGTAGTGGTGTACTGGCTGGAACGAAAAATAGTCCAATGGGCCTATGGTATTTTTTATTATTATTTTTTTTTTTTTGGGGGTTGGGTTTTTTTTTTGGTCGTTGGGGGTTTTTGTTTGTTTTGGGGTTTTTTTTGTTTGTTTTTTTGTGTTTTTTTGTGGGGGGGGGGGGGGGGGATGTAGTGGCGAGACGTGGCCCAGTGGTAAAGTGCTCGTTTGGTGCATGGCCGGTTTAGGATCGATTCCCGTCAGCGGGCCCATTGGGCTATTTCTCGCTCCAAACAGTGCACCACGACTGGTACACCAAAAGTCGTGGTATGTGCTATTCTGTCTATGGGATGGTGCATATAAAAGATCCCTTGCTGTTAATCGAAAAGAGTAGCCCATGACGTGTCGACAGCGGGTTTTCTCCCTAAATATCTGTGTAGTCTTTAACCATATGTCCGACGCCATATAACCGTAAATAAAATATGTTGAGTGCGTCGTTAAATAAAACATTTCCTTCTTTTTTGGATTTATACGACACCTCCATAGCAAATTGATTAATAATCATCGGCTACTGGACGTCAAACGATAAATCTGACATGTAGTCTTCAGATGAAATCCACTATCTTTTTCGTTTCGTGGCAAAGGATTTTGTTTATAATATTATACACTTTCATGCAGATAGACACCTACCAGGGCCTTTGATACACCAGTTCTGTGTCATTGGTTAGGACGGGAATATAAAAGACAGAGCATGGATTTGAAGTGTACCCATTTCGGACTGCAATAAGTAAAGAAAATGAATATTTGTATAAAACACCCGCAGCATATTTTAAGCTATAGCCATTTTGGTTTAGGCCAAATATCGAAATAAACATAATTATTACGTTTATTTTTACATTTGGCCTAGATAGTTAGAAAAAGAAACCTGTCCCAAATTCAGCCAGCACACGTTTCGCTAACGATCGCGAACTATTTGATTGGTTCGCGAAGTGGTAGTTTGGTTTACTGTGCAGCGTAAAAATCAGTCTAGTGAACGTTAGCGAGAAGCGGTTGACTGAACTTACGCATGCAGCACGCAGGCTAATGTTACTCGATAAATCATTATTTATATTTATTCACTCACCCAAATTTTAAAAATTATTTTCATTTGTTCCGCCGACAAATACAACCCTTTTTCTTTAAATGTGCGTTCTTCTATATGGAAATTCAAAAGAACCCCTTAGATATTGTTGTCTAGATACGGACCACCTGGGGCTTTAACTCGAAGCAGTCGTAAATATTTTGGTGTTACATGTTCGTCACGACATCACTTCGACAGTCGTGGGGAAAGTTTAGTAGTATAACCCGAAATACACGTAGCTTTGGCGTAAAGCATACGTTAAGCTAGAAAAACACAACTGTAACTCAACAGTCTAAAACACTTACGACAAGGGGATTCCCCTGCTGGCATCAATGATACCCACTGAAAATGTCTGTAGCGTTTACTGACAACAAATGGGTGGGTGTAGTTCAGTGGTAGAGTGCTCACTTGATGTTCGATGGGTGAATGCAGAATCAATCGCCATCGGTGTACTTGTCTTTTTTCCTATTCAATTTGTGTCCCATGACTGATATTTCGAAGACTTTTTGAAAGGCAGCAGCGACCCAGTGCCCCCTCTCCTACCCCCCCCCCCCCCATCGCGTCCATAAGTGTCGAAATAACCATGTTATATATCACATAGTAATTTAACAAATATGCTGAAGTGTTGTTAAGTAAATTACAAATCATCTTTTAACATTGCACACACTTCAGTAATGATTGGGCTATATAATGATATAGGGTTTTGTTTAAAAGGTTTAACCCCAGAAACAAGTTTGGTAGTGTCAGGGTTAGAGGGCCTGATATCACTACCTTACAGTCATGTTATAGGTTATAGGTTCGCCTTTTTAATCACACAAACTAATGTTACGTCCATGCTACGACTGGTCTGGGATACAACTGAAAAATTTCGTAAATCTGGAAATTTACGCCTGTCCTAGATAAGGACTAAAATTGCGAGTGGTTCGTGTTACACACCTAACCTTTTAGTATTGCTCTCCGACTACCGTAAGTTTAGTAGGCCCTTCCGACTGCTTCGAGTTACAAGCCCCTAGAAAACTAGCAACGCTTCACGAAATATGCTCTGAAAACATCGGCTACTCCATTTGTCCTCTGGCAATAGTCTAGCCTACTTATTAGCAGGGCAGGAGCGGATCCAATGAGAGGGTGTTGGGAGTGCGCACCTCCAGAAATTAGAAGTGATAAAAAAAAAAAAAAAAAGTTTAGTAAATGAATATAATGTATTTATTCGTTTTTAGATGGAAACATAACATTGGGCAGTTTGATATTTCTGTGGAAGATTAATAACTATTTTTTAAAGGCGTACAACCTATTTCCAGCCTTAGAAAAGGACATTAAGTTTATTTAACATACAAAATTGCAACACATTTGGATAATGTTATAAGAGAGAGAGAAGCAAAAATATGTGATGTTTAAACTGGGAAATATCGTCTAAAAATAACTAGAGCTCGTCTCGATAACGACTATTTCTCAAACGTTCAAAAATGGCTTTAATAGTGAAAAATGGTTCGTAGTGTTTAAAAAGTAGGGTCTGTCACTTTAATAGCATTATATTATAGCTTTAGTAGTGCTGGTACATGCTACTGTATTTTTTAATACTAGAGGTATTCTCTTTTAAATCTTGCACCCAGTCCCTCCTTAAAAACATATTGCATCCGCCCCTGCAGGATAGAAGCAGATACCCCACCCTGTATATAAAATATAGCTGCATTTATTAAAAAAATCTATAAATCAATTCAATCGATTTGTTCTTTTTTAAACTACACCACACATTCGTGATTACAATCGCTTGTAACAGCCCGGAGGTTTACCTACAACTTAAGTATGATGTCACATAATGGCGGGCCTCGGGCACTATGACATTTGGAGAGTGCTCAATGTAATGTCTACATTTTACACGAAAGGCCAACAATGAGGGTCGTGAGACTTCATAGGATAAAGGTAAAAACTGTGTTGTTTGCCGTCTTCTTTTGTACGGGATTATGTTTCGTATACAACAGCTGGTCTTTAGTAAGTGGCTTTGAGTCGTCAGGGAGTCTGTCGGACAGTCATTTGACTTTACGATTCAAGAGATTTGCTGAATATCGGCGAACGGAGAAGCAAAGAACGGGTCCCGGCGAACATGGTGAGCCAGTTCATTTGGAGGGTGAGGAAAAAGAAAAGGCCATGCGTCTCATGTCAGTTGAAGCCTTCAACAGGATCGCCAGTGACAAGATATCTTTAGAACGAGCGGTACGAGATATGCGCGACCCGAGGTCAGTACAGTAGGAGTTTCCGTGTTTGTTATTTTTAAGGATATAGTACAGGCGTATCGAGTTTTCACCGTCCTGATTTAAAACAAAATTATGGGGTATATTCAATACATAGTGCAACGAATTTCCCTGCCACTCCAGTGGCGGATCCAATGTCAAACTAAACAGGGGTGATAACGAAGTTGTGATGCTGGCGGATGACGAAGGGTGGGTGGTAGTAATTTAAAGATAAATAAATAAAAATCCCAGGTAGGGGCTGGTGGTTTTCTAGGGAGGGGGTGTAACGCTTAAGAAGGGCACCCACAGTATTCTGAAGTACATGTTTTATCTAACTGGTAATCTATCACAGAAATATCAAGCTGACCAAATTTAAACACGTTCCCCAGTGGCGGATCTAAGGGGGGCCGGGGCCCTCCTAAATTTTTTAACAGTTATGCTTTTATTGTATTTTTTGGAACGTTTATAGCTTTCGGCCACATGTTATTGCCTCCCTTCCCCCGAAATAGATTTTCTGGATCCGCCACTGTTCCCAACTAAAAACAATCAAGTGCATTATGTTTATCATCTATAAACTGGATTTTTTTTTTTTTTTTTGGGGGGGGGGGGGCACATCGAATTTTGGAGGAGGCGGTCACACTCTCGAATGGAGTTCTTGCTATTAAATTAATTAAACTCAAATGAACTGAACTAATTAACCTAACAATAATGCTTTGTACGGTCTAATTAATATGCTGTAGCGTAATCGTGTGTGTGTGTGTGTGGGGGGGGGGGCATGACCAACCTCAGTCACACACACACACACACACACACACACACGCACACACATTCATACGGCGAGAGAGAGAGAGAGAGAGAGAGAGAGAGAGAGAGAGAGAGAGAGAGAGAGAGAGAGAGAGAGAGAGAGAGAGAGAGATAATGTCGGTGGACCCTCTGTATAAAATCTTGGCTACCTCAACGAACGGTTCTGATAAATTAACAAACAACTAAACAAAGACACACCTACCTTTATTTACATTATACTACTATCCATTCAAAACTTGTAGAAAACATTGCAACTGAACATCGCAGTAGTTCCAGGTCGTCATAATTATGTTTTCGTTTGACGGCCTCAGTGTAATGAAATAGTTTAGATCCATGCACATTTTATATTTACACACATTCAAACTAAATATGCTTATAGATTTCAAACAGCGATTCTGTTCGCACGTTTTTGAGGTTAAATAAATTTCAGAAGAATACACATGTTATCGCTTTGACAATAAGCATATTAAAATGCTAAAGCATTGTTAACGTCACGTCAGAGTAATATTGACGTTTACATGGTAACATGTTCGGCCATTTTCGTAACTTAACGGCGACAGCGGCTTTCCTCTCTCAATATCTGGTGGTCCTTAACCATATGTCCGACGCCATATAACCGTAAATAAAATGTGTTGAGTGCGTCGTTAATTAAAACAATTCCTTCCTACGATAATACTAAATGTTGGCTATTAATACTCTTTATAAGTCACCGACAAAAATGTATTCTTGTCCATTTAAAAATCGATAAGCATGCTGCTTTTTAATGGTTTTCGTCTACATGTGTGAGTGTCTTTGACTATTGGAATGTACAAAAAAAAAAAAAAAAAAAAAGAGTAGATTTAATACACTTTTAATGGGATTCCTAATTTGGGTGCTTGATCATATTGCTGAGCCAAGAATAATATAATCAAAATAGTTTGGTTTACAGCAGGCTTCTAACCTCTAATTGTTTTCCAAAGGTAGGGTTACGGGACCCGTGTGACCTAACCGCGCCTGCACTCGGTGACACAAACAAGTTCAATAGAGGGGCAGTAGAAAATAAGAATTCTTCAAACGCCATACTATGACCAACTCTTATTAATTCGCAGCCGCGGATTGGGAGAGGTAATACGGAGAGAGTGCATACCCACTTAAATTTCGACGTGCCCAGAAATATCTCACGTTAACAACCGATTACAATATACATTTTTAATAAGGGAGCCGTTTTAAAATGTTGCACCCACTTCCTAGTAAAAATCCTGAATCCGTCCCTGATTTGCCGTTCCGTGTTATGGTTGAACTATATTTAGTTTTCCTATTCAAATGTAATAATACAAGTATTAACAATAGGCTACTATTTAGAAACAGTTATTATTTATTTATTTATTTATGTATTTATTTATTGTTAGCATCTGTATGAATCAGAAAGTATGTTGGACAAATAGTGAATGTTATTATCATTTATTACTGTCACAAACTAGAGTAACCACAAATGATAGCTAAACAATTTAACATTTATTCATAAACAACACACACACACACACACACACACACACACACACACACATATACACACACACACACACACCGGTCATCCGCGAACACCCATTTCCACACAAATGCCCATTCCATGCTACTGATTCAAGGTAGGAAGGTGTCAAAAGGTGTATGTGTGGGGAGCTGGGAGGGGGGGCTCCCCTGGGAGGGGGGGGCACACATACATATACATGTATAGATATATAAAAACCGTTGCTGCTGCCACACACACCCCACACACGCACCTCTTCCTACGCCAGTGCTGCACAAATCATTCAAAAGTTCAATGTAAACCGTTTGCGCAAAGAATGTCACGTTTAAGGAAAAACAAACAACCTAATCATAAAATTTCCGTCAGTGCACCGTTCAAAACAATAAAGTTATTTGAGTTTATATAAAAACCCAGGCCACTACACAAATCCAACACAACTACACTCCGTCTTCACTCATGCCTGACTCATGCGTAGGAAACACACACACACACACACACACATTTGACACACGGTTGACCACTGGTTTCCAGTCCAGGTAGCTATTACACAGGTTGTCCATAAGGTCGGCTAACCATGAATAAAAATGTCGCCACCAGCATCAGCTGTTGTCCGGAACCATAACTTCTTTGGTATCACCCACAGATACATTCATGTTAATGTGAACTTTTCGCCGAGTGAGAAATCCATTCCACTGCCCACAGTCACTAAAATCACATATTTCAATACACATAATTATTGTGGATCTATACATTACCTGCACTGCAGCACTCCACATTCCTGTACTCGGTAATAACAATGTGAAACATTTTGTCTACACAAATCAATTATATACGTACTTTTGACCTTCTTACTAAAGTACTTAGTCAATTCCACAAATATTTGGCCAATACAAAATACATACCTGAATTTGTTTTTCGCTCCAATTTGTGCGCCACAACTGGCCGTGGTGTGTGTTTTCCTGTTTGTGGGAAAGTGCATATAAAATATCCCTTACTGCATTAGAAAAAAAATGTAGCGGGTTTCCTCTGATGACTACGTGTCAGAATTACCAAATGTTTGACATCCAATAGCCGATGATTAATTAATTAATTAATGTACTCCAGTGGTGTCGTTAAACAAAACACACTATTTCTTTCTCTCTCTTTTTTAATTTTTATTTTTTGTTTTGCTAATCGAAAAGAGTAGCCCATGAAGTGGCGACAGCGGGTTTCCTCTCTCCATATCTGTGTGGTCCTTAGCCAATCTAATTAAAATTAGCTCCACTATTACATGTGGATCTAACACCAGCCAGTTGGGGCTCATGTCCACCAATCAAAACCTTACTTGCAGAATCCTGCCAGTGATTTAAAAATAATTTGAAAACATTCCGAATTATCCTGAGGGTATACGACATGTTTCGTGTGAATTACGAATGCCTTATTTAGACCAGTAGAACTAATTTTAATCGGATTGCTAACAACACTGCGTAGTCCCCAATGTCCAGGTAACATTTCGTCTGTAAATAATAATTTAAATATTGACCAATCACACTTCGCCTTTTATAACGTTATTTGGGAGCATACAAATTCTAAAAATATCGGGCGAGTCTATTTTAGTGGCCGCAAGTACAGCGAAACATACCAATACGTGATGGGTTATCAGTCTTCAATTTTACATTAAACATTATTTATTTATTTATTAAAAAAACAAAAAAAAAAACAGTCTTCAGTTTTACATTACAAATTATTTATTTTATAAAATAAAACATGTTTTAAGGCATTCGTAATTCATACGAAACATGTATACCCTCAGGATAATTCGGAATGTTTTCAAATTATTTTTAAATCACTGGCAGGATTCTGCAAGTAAGGTTTTGATTGGTGGACATGAGCTCCAGCTGGCTGGTGTTAGATCCACATGTAATAGTGGAGCTAATTTTAATTAGATTGGTCCTTAACCATATGTCTTACGCCATATAACCGTAAATAAAATGTGTTGAGTGCGCCGTTAAAGTTACATTCTCTGGTTACCATATTATAACATCATGTACAAATGTGAAATACAAGCTCAAATGCACTTTTAAAAAAGTCGTGTGTGTTCGCTATGAACGGATATCGTCAAACGTATACGCTTGATTCGTCGCCTGTGCCACCATAGCTTGGCAAAGCACAGACGACAGCCTGTTGTCAGTTTTAGTTAACACGTGCGTTTGCCGATTTCAAATTGTAGGGTTCGTCTCAAAAAATTAAAAGAGAAATCTTGCGCTGTACGAAGAACGTTAGGTTGAGGATACGGTAGCCTATTAGTCTTTAGGCCACCGCAGACCTTTGCAACAAGGTGCAATTTTGTTGCATGCAAAAACAATCGTACGTCGTTGCATCGTGTGCGCTAGCCTGCGATGCAATTTTTGTTGCATGCAACTGAAATTGCTCCGATCAAACATGTTTGATTTAATTGCATGTAATTGCATCTTAATTGCACGCTGTCGCAAACGTGTGCGCCTTCCATGCAACAAAACGTTAACGTAATAATTTAAACTGCCAATGAACGGATAGATATTGATCACATGACTCAAAATGGCAGCCTCCAGCAGCATGTGGTCTACAGAAAAAGAGGATGAATTAGTGGTGATGTGGCAGACAATGCCATGTCTTTTTGACACAACATCCCCTGAATATATACAGCAGGGCTAAAAGGGAAATGTGTCTTGCAGAGATGGAATCTGCGCTTGGAATATCAGGTATGTTTATACAGGTTTTCTACACAAATTGTATGGTTATATCCTAAAGGACCAAAAAGCATGTGGGACGAATTCAGTGCAACTTCAGTCTTGTACGTCATAACAAATATATTGTAGAAAATATCTCGATGACCACCATCGAAACAAATACGGGGAAAAAACGCCATTTTGACTGTCACGTGATCATTGTCAGACTAAAATTGCTGGTTGTCGCATGTGTGTGCGGATCAGATTCAGTGCAACGAGAAAAAAAGTTGCTTTGCAATCATGCAATTTCAGTTGCATGCGACAAAGTTGCAAATGTCTGCGGTGGCCTTTTAGTTAAAACCGGTTTGATCTTGACAACGTATTATCGACAGTCGTACCTTCCTATTTCAGAACTGATATTTTATAAAGTGTTAGTAGAACTTTCAAAGTTTAGTTTGTATACTAGTAGGCTAACACATTAATCATGTATATATTTTTAAAATAAAATATACTAAAGTAGACAATGAACGTTTTACGTGTTAAAATCGACAAATTCAAATAAATATTATTTCGTTTGGAAAGGGTAAAGTTGGGGGTGGGGGGGGGGGGTTAACGACATCAAAGATAAAGCATATTAATTTAATAATCATCCGACCCCATACAACCGTAAATAAAATGTGTTGAGTGCGTCGTTAAATAAAACATATCCTATCATTCCTTCCATCTGCTGTTGGATGTCTTAACATTTGGTAATTTTGACATATAATCTTAGAGAGGAATCGGGTGCATGTGCAGGGGGAGGGTATTGGAGGTCAAAACCCTTACTTGCCCAAGCTTAAAAAAAAATGAAATGTATTTTTGGCGGGAGCATGGCCCCATATAAATTTCACTCAACACAGTCTATAACCCCAATCCCGCAAGGGATCGTTTATATGTACCATCCCACAGACAGGATATCACATACCATGGTCTTTTTGTATACCCGCCGATGGGGATCGATCCTAGACTGACCGCGCATTTCCAAAAAACACCTTTTTAGGTCTAAGTAATGAATAAAAATAACATAGTCTTGAAAAATGTTACGTAAATCGAACACAGTACCCTCTTCCTCTTCCCCTAGAGCGCTACGTAATTAGTAACACCCCCTTACATGTAACGTGTATGCCAACAGCTGGCCAATGTCAAAATTTCAAGGCAAATCCCCCACTCACCGACCCCTGGATATAAATATGTTTTGGAGATATGAGACGACCCCTCAATCAAGACAGTTAAATTTATTCAAAAATTGCGAAATCTCACGTGATCTCTTGTTGGGGAATTCTATACTTGTGATAAGCCAGGTACGAGCCCGTCAAAAGTGTCCCACTTTCAAAATACTGGCTTTGTTTTTGACCTGGATAAGCCAGCGTAGTGAAACCAATGCGGAGTGCGGCGTCATATATGCACCAAATGTAATTGGATTTTCTGTTCTATATGCTTAAATAATAAAAAATATTCCAGGGAATGTTGTTTTAAATAAAACGTTTCCTTCTTCTTCCTTCTCTTTTTTTCAGATGTAAAGACCTAAAGTACCCGAAGGAGTTGCCGTCCGCCAGCGTGGTCATCATCTACCACAACGAGGCGTGGTCGCCGCTGCTGCGCACGGTGCACAGTGTCATCAATCGGTCGCCGCCGCAGTATCTACACGAGGTTGTCCTGCTTGATGACTTCAGCGACAAACGTAAGATTCCATTAACGGGGTGGGAGTGTGGGGGGGGGGGGGGTAAATAAATCCTGCAATTATGTCTGTGTCTTTCTTTCTTTCTTTCTTTCGTTCCTTTGTTAGTTATTTTTGTGTTTATATCCAATTAAGGTTCAAGCAAGCACACACCTCAGCTGTCTCTCCAGGATAGCGGGTTAGTGGTTAGTGAGAGAAGTCGGTCTAGTGGTCTTACACCTGCCTATTGAATCGTTAAAACTTGCTAGGGTCGAAACCTGTTAAAGGTGCTGTCAAAGTTGCAATAATGGAGGTTCCCGCCCCCCCCCCCCCCCCCCCAAAAAAAATTAAAATAAATATATATGTATATTTTGGTTTGAAACATACCTTCAGCTCTATGCGTACAAAAGATTATAAAAAGATAATTACATTTATAAGTAGATTTAAAAAAAAAAAATTATGAGACATCTTGAGAGTGTGTAGCATGCATTAACCAGTGACACACTAAGTTTACTCAGAATTCTTTGCAGTAAGCTGACAAAAGAACCAATGATGGTGGCCATGCTATATTTAGCCAAACATTATTTGGGGAAACCCCTCTTGTCATCCACTGCAATACTTTTTAATATTATTATTTTAGAGTGAATTATGGAAAGATTATTTGTGGGATCGATTAGTTTGTAGTTATTTATTTACACATACATGTGAATATAACGAAATATTGAAGTTTCAGCTTTAACAATGGTCCTTTAAGGCATGGCTTGCACGATTGTATGCTTATCTTGTTTCAGCCCACCTCGGACAGAAGTTAAAAGACTACGTAACTTCCACATGGCCAGATGGCATAGTGAAAATGGCGAGAACAACAGAACGAAGCGGTCTAATTCGCGCCAAGATAGAGGGAGCCAAGGTGGCTACTGGTGACGTCATAATATTCCTCGACTCTCACTGTGAGGCAAACAACGGGTGGTACTGTGACTTCTTTTTTTTAAACATTTACATCAATAAAAACAACAATAACGTCATCATCATCATAAGTGTTTGTGCACCTCCTCCAATGATACACGGTACACCATCTGACCCCAAATGCCCTTCGTCACTTGTATTCTTCCATCTTTTACTTATTTTCATGCTTACATCTAATAAAGGTTCAAACACGCCGTCCTGGGCACACATCTCTGCTATCTGGGCTTTCTTTTAGGACAGTGGGTTAGTGGGCTGCGAAGCCAGTACCTACCAACCTTATGTCCGATTTGTTAACCTCGACACCACCAAGACCGGTGTTGCTTTTATTGTATAGTAAGCTTTTTATGCTATCTTACAGCAGCCCTCCCCAAATTTTCCCTGTGTAAAAGTAGAGAAATAAATAAATAAACAAAAATTAAAAATTATTAATGAATTAACATTTAAAAAATTAAAAAGTCAAAATACAGTTTTATTGTAGAAAAATGAGACCTGCAATGAATGTATTATAAGTTTCCTAATATATTTTAGCGTATGTTTTTAATTTTTCAGGTTGGAACCCATTCTTGCCAGAATCAAAGAAAATCGCAAGACAATCATTTGCCCAATTATTGATTCGATAAACGATAATACATTGGAGTATTCTAAAAATGGTGGATACAATATTGGCGGGTTTTCTTGGAGCATGCATTTCACGTGGCGCGACATACCACAAAGGTTGCAGGCCAATCGGAAATACACCGATCCAATAGAGTAAGTTGTAATGTGATATTTTAATGCTGTATATTAATTTCGGTTACATGAAAATACAAGTGATAATGCTTTAAAAGCCACAATGTCGCCTTTGTGATTTATAGATCTATATACACATGTAGTTACGGTTTAAAGAACCTCTTGTTAAAATATTATGTGGGTTATTTCTTAATACAGGGACGACCCACCCCACCCCACTGAGGTTAAAACTATGCTATTCATATAGGTGTCTAGAGGAAAGGTAGGCAAACTGGTCCGCTAGGTTCATTATCGGTCCCTGCCCCCTCGCAGGTACAGAACAAGGTACGCCCCTGTTGCGCAGTATGTTCATTTTTGTATGTACACAACCTAGTGCTCGATAATATTGATGGTTTGTTTACATTTTTATAAACATGACAGTTGAAAATGACCGTAAAAGACAGCAAGTTTTATTTTAACTTTCTGTCGATAAAATATTCAATATCCAATTTGTCTTTGTGTAGCAATTCCACCTTTTGTTTCATTCGAAAACCCTTTTTCACCTGGTCTACCGTACTAAATCGAGATCTTGTTCTTTTGTTATTTTATGAACACACTTTAATTTGCAGGTCACCAACGATGGCAGGGGGCCTTCTTGCAGTTGACAGAAAATATTTCTTTGAGATCGGCACTTACGATCCAGGAATGGAAGTATGGGGTGGGGAAAACCTGGAGATTTCTTTTAGAGTAAGTAGATTAGCCAAAATACATCAGACACGTGTGGGTTCCTTTTTGGGAATGTTAGTAGCGGTCAAAGAGATCGAAGTCACAGTAGGGGAAATGAAGGCCCCCCCCCCCACCCCCCACCATCCCCAGCTTCCAACCACAATAATTATGGTACTGGGTCATCTTGTTTGTGTTATCTCCCAAACCATAGTTTGTTTATGTATATACAAATATATATATATGTGTGTGTGTGTGTGTTTTAAATAAATTAAAATAATCATATAAAGTTATATATGCACATTGGTTCCTAGTCCAGTAAATAAATATGTGGTTGCCAGTGTTTGTATGCTGATTTTGTTTTAAAGAGTTAACTGTAATTTTAGTCTTAGACAACAAGAGTTATTGCCCTTTGTCTGGTGAAGGCGTGAGAATTCTAGTATCTACAATGCGCGTTTGTGGTTATCCTATAGGCGAGACACTGAACAGAGAGTCATGGAATCAACCACTATTTTGCAAAATGCCAATTCGACTCTTACATTGTTGAGTGGGGTAGGGGGTCATAGAGATGGGCATGCCAATGAATTTTTACTCTTATTAAAATGGTGCATTCTTGGGCATTGTGGAATAAAAGTAACTTCAGGACCATACCCTGATCAAAATCCTGGGGGGGGGGGGGGGGGGGGGGGGGGGGGGGGGGGGGGGGCACTATTTTTTATAAACAAATGAAACACTATACCAATTAAACCCTGAGATTAAACCCTGTGTATGCTATTTTCTGGAGTAAAAAAAGGTGAGATTCTCAGGGGGGCAACTGCACCCCCCTGCCCAGAACTTTTCTAATAAAAAGAGAGAAAGAGAGAGGGCATGATTTTCAATTCCCAGAATCCGTCAGAATCGCCCAATATTATATCGCGATCAACATCGTTAGTTTATGACAAATAACAATGCAGGAATTCCACTTTGAAACGTAATTAAGTAACTACCAACAGGGTTTTATCAGTGATGTTTCTAGACTCCACCATTAAGTAACTACCAACAGGGTTTTATCACCGATGTTTCTAGACTCCACCATTAAGTAACTACCAACAGGGTTTTATCAGTGATGTTTCTAGACTCCACCATTAAGTAACTACCAACAGGGTTTTATCACCGATGTTTCTAGACTCCACCATTAAGTAACTACCAACAGGGTTTTATCAGTGATGTTTCTAGACTCCACCATTAAGTAACTACCAACAGGGTTTTATCACCGATGTTTCTAGACTCCACCATTAAGTAACTACCAACAGGGTTTTATCAGTGATGTTTCTAGACTCCACCATTAAGTAACTACCAACAGGGTTTTATCAGTGATGTTTCTAGACTCCACCATTAAGTAACTACCAACAGGGTTTTATCAGTGATGTTTCTAGACTCCACCATTAAGTAACTACCAACAGGGTTTTATCACCGATGTTTCTAGACTCCACCATTAAGTAACTACCAACAGGGTTTTATCACCGATGTTTCTAGACTCCACCATTAAGTAACTACCAACAGGGTTTTATCAGTGATGTTTCTAGACTCCACCATTAAGTAACTACCAACAGGGTTTTATCACCGATGTTTCTAGACTCCACCATTAAGTAACTACCAACAGGGTTTTATCACCGATGTTTCTAGACTCCACCATTAAGTAACTACCAACAGGGTTTTATCAGTGATGTTTCAGTGATGTTTCTAGACTCCACCATTAAGTAACTACCAACAGGGTTTTATCAGTGATGTTTCTAGACTCCACCATTAAGTAACTACCAACAGGGTTTTATCACCGATGTTTCTAGACTCCACCATTAAGTAACTACCAACAGGGTTTTATCACCGATGTTTCTAGACTCCACCATTAAGTAACTACCAACAGGGTTTTATCAGTGATGTTTCTAGACTCCACCATTAAGTAACTACCAACAGGGTTTTATCAGTGATGTTTCTAGACTCCACCATTAAGTAACTACCAACAGGGTTTTATCACCGATGTTTCTAGACTCCACCATTAAGTAACTACCAACAGGGTTTTATCAGTGATGTTTCTAGACTCCACCATTCTACAGAGGCTATGTTGTTTTTTATTGCCCATTTTGGAGTAAAAAATTCCCAATCGGAATGTAAATCTCATTCACTTGACAAACCTTCCCTCCCCAATAACGTTTTTGTAATGCACAATAGATACATTTATTTGAATAAACACAAGTTCATGTATATACATATATATAGCATTACTTTTTTAATTCTAACTTGGCTTAAAGGGACATTCCTGAGTTTGCTGCATTGTAAGATGTTTCCGACTAATAAAATATTTCTACGATTAAACTTACATATTAAATATATTTTCTTGCTTGGAATATCAGTGTCTATATATTCAGTGTGTTTCTGGTCATCTTAATATTTGTAAGAAGCCCAAACTGGATTTTGTCTTCAAATAATTTCGTATGTACGAAAAAATAATAATTTAGAAAATAAAATGAAATTTAACCTATTACAAATATTAGAACGATCAGAAAAACGTTTAATATGCAGCCACTAATATTTTATGCAGAAAAATATATTTGATATGTAATTACAACCGTTAAAAAGTCTCTGTTAGTCGATAATATCTTTAAAATTGCAGCAAACTCAGGAATGTCCCTTTAATAAGGTGTTTTTGAAATGAAACTGAACATTCCCAATTTTTGGTAAAACAACGCTAAAAGTCCCAATTTCAAAGCCATTGGTGTCAAGTCAAATTTTACAAATAAAAGCCTGCTACCAATTTAAGCATCATGTTGAATGTTTTAATTCAGGTTTGGATGTGTGGAGGAAGGATGGAATTTTTACCATGTTCCAGAGTTGGACACATTTACCGATCAAGTCATCCGTACACCTTTCCAGGTACGATAATTAGTTTAATGTTTGTTGACTGCCTCATATGCTTGTTTATTCCAGTCTTATTACTGACGATTTTATAAATGTTAATAAACGTTAAGTAATGTTTGTATTGTTCATTTACGTCACAAGATCACATTGATTAGTTAGTCATCGGCTATTTGGTATCAAACAATGGTTAATAAATGCAGTATCACGCTAGTCGGAGCAGTATGTTGAGAACACCAGTAGAATATAAAATGTACTAGGTATGTGTTAACCGACTAAACCGTATTGAAGCTGTTCAATACAGTTTAGATGGTTAACACAGTAGTTACATCTGGTAGTTGGATTCTTGATCTATACCTTGTCGCCATTTCGATTAAAATTGTTTGGCTTGCCTTACAATAAGCAACAGTATTATGGATATAACATAAGTGTTCTGCTTTGGTGTGAAATTGGGGGTGGGTGGGTGGGGGGTGTGGAATATATTTGTCCAGATAAAAATAAAACAGCAATACTTTCCGAACTATTAGTAAGGAAAGTCGTCTGCTTCTTGAAGACTGAATATATAGTTGTTGACTTTGCCCCTGCGCGTGCTGTAACCTCACTGTGGTGCAGGGGTGTAACATTCTCTTTGAGAATGACCAATACAGCACAAATTGAAATTTTGAGTAAAAGTCCGTATTTATCTGTGATATTTGTATTTTTGCACAGTTCTTTACACTGTTTTTATTTAAATCTTGAATTTATATACTGATGTTGATCATCACCTTATTTGTTTACATTACCATAGTGTGACACCCTTTAGCCGATGTATTTTTCGTGCTGGGGTGTCGTTAAACATTCATTCATTCATTCATTCATTGTCCTACAAAACACTCTTTTTAAGTTTTCTTTTTCTTCACCTCTCTATAGTATTAATAGAATCTACCATCGTTGTGAGGTATAGATAGGGCAATTCCAAACCGAGGGACAAAATGTTTGTGAGGGCCGACGTTTACCGAGGAACTTACAAAAACATTTTGTCCCAAGGGTTGGAATTGCCTTATCTATACCTCACAACTGTGATTGATTCTTTTTCTTTCCCATTTAATTACAGTAACAAAACATTAATTTTGTAAGCTACGTACGGTTTGTTTATTGTTGAACGATTCATAAACATTTCACCTACAAACAATGAAACTCATTTAATCATACGCTGAAAAAATATAGTCCAACTTATGCAACGACATAAAAATGCAACAACTTTACAATAAATAGAAAGTTGAAAATATTAATTTTATTTAAATATTTTTAAAACAATGATACAACGTGAAATGGCAAACAGAATTTTAAAACCATGAGCTATGAAGTCACGCGTATGCAGAAATCGTCTAGCTCTTGGGTCAGACAGATTTATCTAGCCCTAGGGTCAGATAGATTTTTCTAGCACCGTGCAAAAGCTGAATAACCCTGTCCTGTGGTCAAGAAATATAGTTGTAGACCCGTTGTGTTAACTAGTAGGACAGACTATTATTTCAGATGACATTCTTGAGTAGGTTCTGGCCAAAGGCTATCCTCATCTAATATTGAAAAGTTATGGCAATAAAAACAGAATGGCAAGGCTGAACAGTCAATAGGTCCCCTTAGCGAGTTACTCTCGACATACTAAATTCAAAAACATATGTAGCTCCCTCTTTTATTTTTCAGCGGACCGTTCACAATTGCACCTAATTTCCTTCATACAAACTGCGCACCCTTTCCCTTTGGCTTTAATACTACGGGACATTCCAGATTCCATAACACCCATAACCACCCTCCGCCTGTTACCGATCCCGGTTTGGCTGCTGGTGCTTCCTTGCACCTGCTCAGTGTTCGAGATTAAATATTTTGGGCAGCATCCCAGTTGGATACTAACATTTCAAAATCTGGTATCCCATCTGAGAATTTAGTATCCCACTTAAATGAAATTCATAAATAACATCGTAACAAACATGGATGACACTGTTACTTAACTTCACCAGTAAATGACGACTTTCATTGTTTCAGCGAAAAATTAAAACATAGGATTAAAACTCCCCACCCAAAAAAAAAAACTACATTATATGGTATCCCAGAGGGATACTGGGTTATTGAAGTCTGGTATCCAAAATTAAATTCTGGTATTCCCGGGATATCAGGATACCATTAATCTCGAACACTGCTGCTAGTGCAGGCGGTTCCCCTCTCCACCCCACCCACCCTCTCCTGTCCTGGGCAGAGGAGCCGACAGAGGCTGGCACCTGTGCCCAGGACAGGCGTGCGCTCCAACAGCTTGTTCTGTCACTCTGACCTGACCTGATCTGAATAGTCGTCTCCATACACATTCAGGACGTAGCCCAATGGTGAAGCGGTCGCTTGATGCGCGGTTGATCTTGCATCAATCCCAGTCGGTGAGCCCATTGCGTTATTTCTCGTTCCAGCCAGAGCACCATGACTGGTATATCAAACGCCGTGATATGTGCTATCCTGTCTGTGGGATGGTGCATATAAAAGATCCCTTGCTACTAATGGAAAAATATAGCGGGTTTCCTTTCTAAGACTATATGTCAAAATTACCAAATGTTTGACATCCAATAGCCGATGATTAATAAATGAATTTGCTCTAGTGGTGTCGTTAAACAAATCAAACACCTCCAGGAAATGTCATCTAGCTCAGTTGTAGAGCTCTCGCTTGAGGTGTGGTGGGTCCCAGGATTTATCCTCTTTGGTAGACCTAGTTAGTTTTTTTCATAGTGCTTCACAGTGCTTCACAGTTGATGTATCAATGGCCATATACGTCGTATCCTGTCTATAAAAACGTGGCTAAAAATGGCATGTATCGGTGGCTATTCAGTTTCCTTTTGCTATACAGACAATGTGACCCCTAGAGGCTACTGCAACTATGCATCAAAGTTCTGGACTAGGTTTTCCCATTACAAAATATAAGGAAGGAATGAAGGAAGGGAATGTTTTATTTAACGACGCACTAAACACATTTTATTTACGGTTATACGCATCGGATACAAAATATAAGGGACGGTGTTTATTTCACATTCGACTACGTCCTTGTGATAGGTAATTCCTGGTAAGTCCAGACTTGCTAGGGTTTTCGATAAATACTAATAGGCTCATCTTGTTTTGGATCCTCTAGGTAACAAGGACACTCACGGACTGAACTCTCGTAGAGTCGCCGAGGTGTGGATGGATGACTATAAGAGACTGTTTTACAGTAATCGCAAAGACTTGCTTGTGAGTTATTCTGTTCCGTAATTTCTGATTTTATCAACATATTTTCAATGCTAAATAATGCTATGCTGAGATACGGTTGCTGTAATACTGAGGATTGAAGTCACATATACGTAATTTAGCTGAAAGCTGCAATCTCAAGTACATCGCAGTTCTTCTACTTTCTTTAGATATCATTTCTGCAATCGATGTCACAGTTAAAGGCAGTTTTAGTGAAATTGACATCTTGTATCATTGCTGTTATCGCAGTGTGCCATGAACAGACAAGTCCGGAAATGTATTTCTGGACTTGCCCCCATTGTGCTGTTATCCAACCTCAGGAGATAAAATATTTCGTCAATAATATAATTTAATTTAGCGTCGATATTAATTGCAAATGATACAACTGTTGACATTTAAACATGAGGACCGGACCTGTAATTTGTGGAGTTCATGATATCCGACATACTAGGATGTATTTATTGTGTATAGCAATATTAATATATCATAGTCAAAGAAAAGAAAATTCTAAGAGTATTATTAACATTTAAGTAATAATATCTATAAATATTCTCTAACCAAGCAAACTCATAAAAACAGCCATGATTCCAGAAGGTTTGTTTTTTCTTCTATTGTTTCAATGTAATATTTGAAAAATAAAATAAATTACTGAAACAGTAGAATGGGGGTTGAGTTACAGCAAACAATAGGCTAACGATGACATTGTCACACTTTATTAGTTTTTTGATTTGTAGGACAAAGACTATGGTGACATTTCGGAGAGAAAAGCACTAAGAAAGAAACTCGGCTGCAAAGATTTTAAATGGTTTTTAGACAACGTGTATCCTGAGAAGTTTGTAGTGGATGAAAATGTCAAAGCCTGGGGAATGGTAAGCCGTTTCTAGTACTCTTTCTTCGTTTACTGGAGAGCTAGCATGGGGTTCCGAACAGTGACATATTAAAAGCAATGTACTTTTCAGTTTATCATAGATATAGCTTTCAGTGTGTATTGTGAGTTAAAAATTGATTTTTGCAACAATGTCTGATGCCTAATATATAAGTTTGACACACCAGGGCCCTGTTTAACGCTGCGATCTTAGCGCCAAGATCACTCTAAGTGCATAGTAGTCATACATCTAGTTTAAAAGTGCACTTTCTGTTTAGTCGGAGAAGATCCTATAATACTATGCCCTGATTCTTTGTCTACTATATTCTAGTTCAGTTGTTTACGGTTACACACCACCATTAATTACTCCATGCAGTTCAATATAATTTCTATATCAGAATATATTCTGTGAAAAATACAACACTGTCTAGAGGGTCATGTGACTACTAATTTTAGGGAGTGTTCTCGACTGACAAGTACCATGTACAAAAAATCAACATAGCTCGATCACGAAATATTTCAGTTAATGACCCTTATGCCTGACCACCGCCTCGTATTGCTGTTATACAAGTGGCACCATACCACTTGCACAGTTGTTATCAGTTAGTACTACATATAACAAGTTACTTCAAACCAATCGGTTATTTAAATACTATAGAGGTCAACATGTAATTATCAAAGAAAGATTTCAAAAAAACATCAGAATTTTGAAGTATTTGGTTTATGTGGAACTATTACTTAAACGGGACTATATTAAGCTGCTGCAGCAAGTAACGACACTACGGATGGTGGTGTGTTGCCTTTAGGCTAGAGGACTACCCCCTATAGTAGAGCCTGAAGTGAGCAACCTTGGCAGATCCACTGTTTTTTCCCGTCCCAACAAGCGCCCTACGACTGGTACATCAAAGGCGTTAGTACATGCATGTGCTGTACTGTGCATACTATGAAAGATCCACTGTTGCTAACGGGAAAATGTAGAAGGAATCTTCTGAAGACTTTGAAAGAAAGAAATGTTTTATTTAACGACGCACTAACACATTTTATTTACGGTTATATGGCTTCAGACATATGGTTAAGGACCACACAGATTTGGAGAGGAAACCAGCTGTCGCCACATAGGCTACTCTTTTATGACAGGCAGCAAGGGATCTTTTATTTGCGCTTCCCACAGGCAGGATAGCACAAACCATGCCCCTTGTTGAACCAGTTATAGATCACTGGTCGGTGCAAGTGGTTTACACCTACCCATTGAGCCTTGCGGAGCACTCACTCAGGGTTTGGAGTCGGTATCTGGATTAAAAACCCCATGCCTCGACTGGGATCCGAACCCAGTACCTACCAGCCTGTAGACCGATGACTAACCACGACGCCACCGAGGCCGGTAAAGACTGTTTGAAGACTGTGACATAGACTCAGTTACCAGATGTTTGACAGCCAGTAGCCGTTGATTAATAAATCAATGTGCTCTAGTGGTGTCGTTAAACAAAACAAACTTCTTGTTCTTTGTTAAACTTTCATTCATTCATTCATTCATTCATTCATCCATCCATCCGTTCATTGTATAGTTTAATTAGACACTTAGTTATACTAATGGTGCAGCCACGCTTTTAGAGAATATAAAATGTGGTGATACTACACAAAAGGAAAGGAAATATCACAGAGCATGTAGGCTAAACTAAGGCTAGTTCGTTCTTTATAACTTGATTATTCCGATACTAAGTATTGGTATGACAGAGGATAGACACTGCCGCTACATAAGCTAAGAATATTTCATTTTGTATTTTTTATATAGCCGGGATAGCAATACAATACATTTGTATCAGTTGTAGAACACTGGTTGGGACAGGGTGGGAGAATCTGACGAGCTCGTTGAGGGCTCTATCACCGAGCTACATCGACCCCCATGCTGTCTTGGCTTACCAAAGAAGCAATACGTGAAAATCACGTACATCCGAAATGTTTGTGATCATCCTGGTGTTACTAATACCATAAAATAAATTTTTCTGTAATTTTTTTTTTTTTTTAAACGCACGTCCTTCTGCGAAGTAATTGTTATGGGGACGAGCTCTAGACTATTTTTAAGAGTGTTTCCCCAATTTAACGTCACAGACTCTTCTTTCACTCTATTGTAACTTTATCAGGATGTGTTATAGTTTGTAGGTTATAACCACATTTAATTTACTGACCATTATGACGGTTTGAAACAAGGGTCTGCAACTTTAAAGTTGTTTATTCAAAGTCACCACTTAAGGCTTATGTCATTTGCTTCAGCATGACAGCATGGTGATATTATGGTGATACTTTCAGGTTCAGAACAGACCCAGCAGCCTGTGTTTCGACTCTCTACACCGAGATGACAAGATAGAGTATGATGTCGGTTTGTACTATTGTCAGGGCGGAAACAGCATGAACCAGGTGAGTCTGACGGTGCATTAGTCGTAATTCTGTACACCACTGGGAAAGGAAAGTAGAGGAATATGTTGTTTAATGACACCCGTGACTTCAGTCTTTAGTGACGTCTCACGCATACAATTAGTATGGCGTTGTCATGACATTAAAGACGCTGACACTATTAGAGTCGGGGGCGGGACCTAGCTCAGTGGTACAGCGCTCGTCTGATGCGCGATCAATCTAGGATTGATCCTCGTCGGTGGGCCCATTGGGCAGTTCTCATTCCAGCCAGTGCTCCACAACTGGTGTAACAAAGGCCATGGTATGTACTATGCTGTCTGTTGGATGGTGCATATAAAAGATCCCTAAGGCATTGCTGCTAATCCAAAAGAGTAGTCCATGAAGTGGCGATAGCGGGGTTCATTGCTAAATATCTGTGTGGTCCTTAACCATATGTCTGACGCCATATAACCGTAAATAAAATGTGTTGAGTGCGTTGTTAAATAAAACATTTCCTTCCTTTCTATTAGTGTCTTGAGTCTAGACTCTATAAGTTATATACCAGGCCAGGATATATTTTACATGTCGGCTGTTTGTTATCTAGTATATGTTTGTTTCCGGATATAGTCCGAGCGGAAACCCGCTGCCTCCACATTGGCTGGTCCTACTAAATAATAATAATTTAGTGTGACATTCCCACAAACAGGAGAGTACATCCCATAACGTTTGATTTACCAGTCATGGTGGGACGAGAGAAACAGAGGTTGGTCGGTCCTATCCACAACACTTACGTCATCACTGTAGTGCTGAGCTACATGCGACCCCCTGGAAACACTGAGGTCATTGTGAATTTTATGAACAAAATCAAGCACACCCCTGACAATTAAGAAAATGGCCACGGCAAAACGAAGGCAGTTTTGCAATTAATCTGTAAAAGAGGAGTTTAATGTGACAGTAAAGTGACGTAAAATTGAAATACTGCGAAGAATTAAAAACACTGTAGCAATTTCCATAACGTTGCCGATTGCCGTGGCTAATTGCCTGAGTTGAAGCAGTATAAAGAATAATTCAAATATGATTTTATATTGGCATAAGCTACTAGTAGAATTCAAACTCTAGGGAGAATTGATGCCTGTGCTTCAAGAACCCTAAGTCCACACCTGACACTACAGTCTGTCTCTTAGACTAAGATACACACTAAGTGGATAAGTCATACAATATTTACCATAATGTGCGTGTGGATTTTTAAACACTAGTACATTTTTGTAACCAGAAACATATTTAGTTTGCTATACTCTGAGAGCGCATCCAGGATTTTACTTAGAGATAGTACTTTTTTTCTATCTTGAGAGGTGGTGGTTATTTTGCTGCTGCTTTGGGTGGTGGTTGGTGGTAACATATCTAATTCTGGACATATGTTTCTGACAGAAACTGGTATTTTGGGTAACGGTGAGAGATGGGTGTGTTACGCACATTCATTTCAACTTATTCCTGTGCTTATATCCAATTAAGGTTCAAGCACGCTGGTTACTTGTTAATTGTTAGTTGTTAGTGGTTAGTAAGCTAGAAGAGGGTTTAGTGGTCTTACACCTACCCATTGTGTCGTTAAAACCGGGCTGCGAGCCATGTACCTACCAGCCTTATGTCCGATGGCTTAACCACGACACCACCGAGGACGGTGTTACGCACATCCTACAGAGACATACCATCGCGTTATTGTTCTCCTTGTTTTACCTTTTGCTTCATCTTTTCAATCTGATTTTTGTTTGAACATTTTAATAGTGGTGTAGCCAAGTATCTAACTTATGCCATCCTGGGAATCTAAAATAGTTATTACTATATATAATTTGTTTAATTTTGTCCTTGTAGGTATTTTCTTACAGTACAAATGACGAATTACGTAGGGAGGAAGTGTGTCTGAATGCAGGAGCTGAAAATGGCACTGTAGCCCGGATGTTGACCTGTGATAAAGATAAACCAACCATGAAATGGAACTACAATAAGGTACCTGTATGCAACTCACAGTTTTACAACATAGCACTGTACATACGGGGAATGAGCAATACAATTTATTATATCATTTATTTTTCATTGATAGACAAGTTGATATTGTTCTTCACCAAAATGTTAAAAGTTTGTTTGGTTTAACGACACCATTAGAGCACATTGGATGTGAAGCATTTGGTAATTTTTACATATAGTCTTAGAGAGCATTAGTAACAAGGGTTCTCGTTCAAGCTAGTGCACCACGACTGGTATATCAAAAGCTGTGGTATGTGCTCTCCTGAATATAGGATGGCACATATAAAATATCCCTTGCTATTAATAGAAAAATGAAGCTGGTTTTCTCTCTAAGACTATATGTCAAAATTAACAACTGTGTGACATCCAATGTCTGATGATTAATAAACCAATGTGCTCAAGTGCTGTCGTTAAAGAAAACAAACTATAGTAGCAAGGGATCATTTAAATACACCACCACACAGGCAGGATAGCACATACCAATAATATACCATGGCCTTTGATATGCCAGTCATGGTGCACTGGCTATAACGCGAAATAGTTATTTAGTTATTTTTGGTAACATCAAATATACATGTATATTGTATTTATACCTATTCGAATTCTTAGGAAGGGTTGAATTATAAAAAATTTCTAAAAAGGTCAATTACCAGACTGTCATTTTTTTATACCTTTGTTGTACACTGTGGCTGTCTTATAGAGTGAAATTCTACAGAACATCTACAGAACCGGACCCCCCCCCCCCCCCCCCCCCCCCCCACACCCCTCCTCCACACTCAGACACATCTACTCAGGATCTGCTACAGATTATACATCTGATGTTTGTTTTGATAGTGAGAGATGATAATTATTTGCTAAATCAATATTAAGCTATCCTTTTCAGTTAGATTAAACATGAACTTTAACCACTTTCCCCCGCAGACAGGTAATTACATACCATGACCTTCGGTGTATCAGTCGCTGAGCAGTCACTAGGATTGGAAATTATCAGCTGACTCTGATGCACGGTCGGTCAAGGATCGATCCGCGCTGGTGAGCTCATTGGACTATTTGTAATTCCAGCCAGTGCACGGCGATTAGTATATCAAAGGTCGTGGTATGTTTCATCCTCTCTCTGGGATGGCGCGTATAAAAAAAATATCGCTTGCTACTTGGAAAAATGTAGAGGGTTTCCTCTCTAAGATTAGATGTCAAATTTACCAAATGTTTGACATCCAATAACCGATTATTAACAAATCAGTGTGCTCTAGTGGCGTCGTTAAATAAAATAAACTTTAAACTGTATCTAAATGGTCAAAATGCAAAGGCGCCATCATATATTTATCAAAGTCGCAGACTCTATTTTAAACCCATTGAAACAGGACACTAAGTTTGGTTAATCAGCAAATCTATAAAAATCTGAATAACGATGGAATAGGGCGAGTCCGTGTCGTTGGAATTCACTCTTAAAAATACACTAGAGCTCGTCTCTACAACCGTTACTTCTCAGATACACGTGCGGTTTTTTTTATAGATTTATGACAAAATACATTTCGTGGCATTACTAACACCAGGATGACTATCAACATCTCAGTTTTACGGACATGGATAATGTAATCAATAAAATTGAAGTAATGTCCGATTTCAGTTATGAAAAACGGCTTTAATAGTAATATAAAAAATACGCTGGCTGTAGTGTTTAAACACTAGGGTCTGTTACTATTCGTGAATATCAGCAATCAGTCTTGTACGTGGACTTTGGACACAAACCACGAATATCGTAGAAGTACTTGAAAGGATGTGGGAAAACTGACCAAGGCCTTCAAACTTTTTCATAGCGGATTGGCTAATGCGCGAACTAAATGTTGGCTACGATATAGAATTTTGGTGCATATTATCTAATTTAATGTAATAATGAAGACAGTTATTGGCGCATCAAATGCACACTATCATTGCCTATACGTGCGTTTTAAAATCGCTTCACATCGATCCGGTATTCTGGAACAATGTGAGAATGTGGTGTAGGGAACTCACGTACAGCTGCTGAAGTAAATCGAAGTGTTTAAAACGAACCAGTAATATAGGGCAAGATTTTAACATACGCAAAATTCTTATTAGACGGTGATTCCGATACACTTACGATTTTGTTGAATAGGTAAGTATTCATCACAAATGTATGTGTATTGGTGTAAAAAAACAAACATATTCGCGCATTACGCTAACCTATGTGACGTAGGTTGAACGGCTTGCAGACGTAACGGCGATTGGAAAGCAATCGATCCTATGAACTACCATCGATTAGTAAAGTTTGTTCGTTTTGTTTAACGACACCACTAGAGCACATTGATTTATTAACGATCGGCTATTGGATGTCAAACATTTGGTAATTTTGACATATTAACATATAGTCTTACAGAGAAAACCCGCTACATTTTTCCATTAGTAGCACGCAATCTTTTATATGCACCACCCCAAAGACATACCACGGCCTTTGATATACAAGTCGTGTTGCACTGGGTGGAACAAGAAATAGCCCAGTGGACCCACTTACGGATATTGATCCTAGACCGACCGTGCATCAAGCAAGCGCTTTACCACTGCAACACGTCCCTCCCAGTACCGTCGATTAGAGTCGGCGTAGTACCATTGAGCAGCATCCCGCCCACAGAGTTAGCAGAAGTACGTGGTTCAGTGGCCGCTAAGGACCCCAGATAATAGATCACAGACAGACGTTTGAAATGGAAGGAGGGGGAGGTCATAATCGTCTATATTTCTCATACTGATAACAGACCGCAAATGAATTAGGGTAATATGGTGGAACAAGATGGGTACGCACCATTCCATTTAGAAAAATAGTTTTTATTTTTATAAAAATCACCGTAATTCTAATAATAATATCACTTAAAGTCGCAGACTCTAGTTTTAAATCGTCAAAACGGTTACAAAGTTTACTTATCTACAAACATGTAATTCATTTGGATAATGTTACACCAGCGAGAAACAAGAATCTGTGACGTTGAAATGGGGAAATACCCTTAAAAATAGACTAGAGCTCGTCTCCATAACCTTTATTGCTCAGAGGTACGTGCGTTTAAAAAAAAAATATATATATATATAATTAATTTTGCGGTATTAGAAACACAAATATGACCAGAAACACTTCGGATGTACAAAAATAGATAATCTAAACAATCAAATCTAGGTAAGTCTGATTTCAATGATTAAAAACGGCTCTAATGATGAAAAATACGCCGTAATGTTTAAAAACGGGTGTCTGTTACTTTAAACAAAAATAATATATACAATATAACATGTATACATGTATTACATGAACGTCCACTTTTCTTTAGGAAATTAATATAATAATTAATTTTTAAAAACACAAAAGAACACACACAAACTACTAAATATATATATTTTTAAAACACGCTAAAATACACACACACACACACACACACACACAACCCACATTTAAAACCCCACAAAAGAAACCCACAATGCATATCCTACGTAAACGTACGCCCTGGTTACGACCACGTGGACCATGTTCCCCTGTTAAGTGTTTGCATCGTCAATGCTTTCGATGTCATTTGAAATGTTTTTCATTATAACAAAAATAATATAACATGTATACATGTATTACATGAACGTCCACTTTTCTTTAGGAAATTAATATAATAATTAATTTTTAAAAACACAAAAGAACACACACAAACTACTAAATATGTATATTTTTAAAACACGCTAAAATATATACACACACACACACACACACACACACACACAAAACCCACATTTAAAACCCCACAAAAGAAACCCACAATGTATATCCTACGTAAACGTACGCCCTGGTTACGACCACGTGGACCATGTTCCCCTGTTAAGTGTTTGCATCGTCAATGCTTTCGATGTCATTTGAAATGTTTTTCATTATAATGATTTTGAAACGTGTGTGAGGAAAGGTAGAACGTTGGAGGGGCTTGCTTTTTCATTATAATGATTTTAAAACTGGTGTGAGGAAAGGTAGAAAGTTGAAGGGGCTTGCTTTTTCATTATAATGATTTTAAAACTGATGTGAGGAAAGGTAGAAAGTTGGAGGGGCTTGCTTTTTCATTATAATGATTTTAAAACTGGTGTGAGGAAAGGTAGAAAGTTGAAGGGGCTTGCTTTCAGAAAAGGAGGAAGGAATGTTTTATTTAAAGGCGCGGACCCTAGTTTTAGCCTGTGAATATGGACACTAAGTTTAGATAGTATACAAATCTGCAACACATTTGAGTAAAGCTACAACAGAGTGAAACAAGAGTCTGTATCGTTGGACTCCGTAACCGCTTCTTCTCAGACGCACGTGTGTTTTTAAAAATGCGAAACATGCATTTTGTGATATTAAAAATACCAGGATAACCAGAAACACTTCGGATGTACTGAAATGGACAAACTAAACAATAAAACTTTAGTAACGACTAATTTCAGATATCAAAACCGGCTCTAATAGTAAAACATATGCCTATAGTGTTTAAAAACAAGGGGTTGTCACTTTAACGACGCACTGAACACAATCATTTTAATTACAGAACGGTCAAAATGCCAACGGTTTAAATGTCAATGGTCAAAATGTCAACGGTTAAAATGTCAGTGGAAAAAATCAGTGGTCAAAATGTCAACGGAATCGACCCGAGGGCTAGACGATTTCTACATACTCGTGACGTCATAACTCATGTTATACAACGATTGACGTCATATCTCATGGTTTTCAAAATTCTGTTTGCCATTTCACGTTGTATCATTGTTTAAAAAATATTTAAATAAATTAATATTTTCAACTTTATATTTATTAAGTTGTTGCATTTTTATGTCGTTGCATAAGTTGGACTATATTTTTCAGCGTATGATTAAATGAGTTTCATTGTTTGTAGGTGAAATGTTTACGAATCGTTCTACAATAAACAAACCGTACGTAGCTTACAAAATTAATGATTTGTTACTGTAATTGAATGGGCAAGAAATAGAATCCATCACCGTTGAGAGGTATAGGTTGAAAGAATCCTTTATATGTGCCCATGTGGGACAGGGCTATTCCACCTGAGGGTACATAATTTGTTGTCAGGGACTCGGCAAGCCTCGTCCCTGACATCATATTATGTAGTTCATCAAGATAAACGTCTCCGGCACGATATTTATTATTGTGAATAAGAATAAGAATAATTTATTTGCATAACACCCGCAGAGCAAAAATAACAATATAATATACATTTATCTGCAGTAACAGTAACATAAATATACATTAATTACATGAACAAACATCTGAATCAACAAATGCATATGTAATTTAAGCCTTATTACTAGTGATATTAATATTTAGGTAAAAGCAAATATTGTCAGAAGTGTAGAGCCATAAAAAACCATCAATTATGGCGTTCGTGAATTATTTTTCACGAATCCACACACCCTCGTACATTCTCCATTAGTTTATACAGACGTGAAATGCAAACAATTTGAAATTACTTCCAATTCATATGCTTTCACGCAACTTAAAGCATCTCTTTACAAAATTGCAAATGATAGGGCATAATTCCGGAATATTGTTGCGTGTAAGAAATAAGAATTTTTCATTATTAGTCAAAAAAGAAAAATGTGATTCTTGTTTTATTATTTTATGATGTAAATCATTTCTAAAAGCATTATATATAGGGCACGTCATAATGAAATGATATTCGTCTTCAACTTCTAGGGGACAGTTGGGACAATATCTCTCATTCGCAGGGACAGGTGGTTTCTTGTATCTTCCCTTTTCAATCATAAGTGAATGTGAACTCAAACGAAGCCTACTAAAAGCTTTTCTGCTTTCTTTGGTATGTAATAAATAGGACTCAACTGAACTCGAAATTTGTTTGAATGACATATATGTGCGCATTTTATTACCATATTTGTTAGAATTTTTGTTTGATGTTAGCTGTGTCGTAATATACTGCAAAAAGTACTGCTCGCATTTAATTACGATTTCACCTAAAGTGCATGCAGTCGGTAATTCTGGAGTTGAAGATAGATGCGTAGGAATTCCAATTAGGTTTGCAGCATTAATAAGTTTAGCTACCCACGACGGTTTGTTGTTCTGAGCTGACTTTGAGCTATCAATAAACGCAGCAGTTATTAACAGTGGGTTGTTTGAAGTCTGGATATGTAATACATATTTAAAGGCATTAATAATTATATCATACGTCAGTGGCAAGCTTCCTAATTCTGCTAATGTTGCAGCATTACTGGTATATTTATTGACCCCCAAAATCCATTTACAGAATTTTATGTGTACTTTTTCTACATCAAGAGTAAAATAATTTGTGTTACAAACTTGTGGTCCCCAAATTTCACTCCCATATAACAACACTTTAATTAATGTATTGAATAGTTTAATGCAAATATTGATAGGTGGATTGTGTTTGAGAATTGATTTTAATAAGTGATTTAAAGATTTAAGTCCTTTGTTTTTTAAACACTTTACACCAATGTTGAATTTACCATGGCTGTCTATAGTGATACCCAAATATGTGTAGTCATTAGATATGTTAATTTTGGAGGACCCTATGGTAAAGTTAAGATGATCTGGGTTCATTTTACGCTTATTGAAGACAATAATGTTCGATTTTTCAACATTAATGGGAAGATCATTACATATAGCATATTGATTGACAGCATCCAGCGTACTTTGGAGCCCTGACGCTGAAGGGGACAGAAGCACCAAATAATCTGCGAATAAGAGATGATTGATTTTCAAATTATTCACATCAATAGGTTCACATCGTGCATCAAAATACATAACAATATCATCTATAAAGATATTAAAAAGCAAAGGGGATAAATTACAACCCTGTCGTACACCACGACTGGGATGGAACATGGGTGATGTACCTGCTGACGTTTTAATTTGATATGAGTCACCTATATACATAGAGTGAATTAATTTTACAAAGTTACCAGTGATCATCTGTGATGTTTATTGCTGTGCCGTAACGTTTATCCATTGGGTCGAATTTTCCATTTGCAATCACGATTTAATCAAATCAGGCATATGTGCTTTATTTAAGAGCCTCAACACATACAACAACATATTTTAATAAATTTTAGACTAAAATATTAATTACAATACCTTTGGTGACCTTTCCAGGATTAGATGTTTGAAGACACATTTTCACATTTAAAAGTTATTTTTATCCTGGCACATCGAAAATGCGGAATGAAAATATGGCGGAACGACAATTATTCGTATCAAACATTTTACGTACAAAAATAAATATTTCGGAACTGTTTCTATATATGTGCTTTGCAGGCCCGTACGCAGGATTTTTAATGGGTGGGTGCGAATTGCTTGTGATGGGACCAATCAACATAAGAATAACCCCTCAAAACAACAACGATTACGTAACGTTATTTAAAGTCGACCTTTAGTAATTTGGGGGGGGGGGGGGGGGGGGGGGGGGGGCGTACACACTCGTCGCCCCCCCCCCCCCCCCCCCGCGTACGGGTCTGCTTTGTGTGGGTTGCATTATATGCATCATTTATATTTATGCCATTAAAAGCTTCACTTGAACAGCAGACAGGATCTGATGGATAATGATGTTGATCTTGCTGTGTTCTGCTTATCTGCTGCAGTGAATAAATATGAACTGATGTTTTCTACCATTCCTGACTTGTCCCTTTTGGTAGCCGACAATATATTGACGCACGAGGGTCAAAATTGACGCGCGCGCTGACTAGAGATCAGGGCCCATATTTTCGAAGCTCTCTTAGTGCTACGAAATAGTAAAACCATCGTAGGGTGTGACGTCACTACAGCACACGCCATAGTGACGTCATAGCTTACGATAATTTTACGATTTCGTAGGATAAGATTGCTTCGAAAATGTGGGCCCAGAAATGTATTTTGTTTGGCCTAACACTAAATAAGACCAATTACCAATTTAAAGTGACGTCATTAGATATGACATAGCCTGACATTGCTATACCAATGGGATGACGTTAAATTGTAATGAATGTAACAGAAATTTAATTATAGCCATTTATATGTTCAATGCAATGTAGTTTTTAGTACGTTTGTTATGTGAATTTTGGCGATTTTGGCCATACAACGACTTCGTAATATCTCGTCTTATTTATGTCTGAATAAATTTCCTACCACACCTTGACGCATGCTATTTTGTTTTGAAATATGTGATCCAAGGCAAAAGTTCATTAAGGAATGATTGGATTGCATAACTATTGGTACCAGGGTGCCTCCAGGATTTTAAAGGGGGTTCGCAATGTTTTCAAACGGGCGAATGCATGTATTTAAAACAGATTGATAAGCAACCTAGAAATAATTAGCAGAAAAGAATTCTTCGTTTCGTATCTAAATTTCAAATTTGCCTTGGGAACATTGTTCCAGACCCTCACAAAATGTGTGTGCTTTTCTCCAATTTATGTTTTAATTAGTGTCTTTTTTGTCCAGCACCCCCTTACAAAACGTTTGCACCTGCTCCTAATTGCTTCAGATGGTAATTTTTCTTGTAAATCATTAATTGTATTTTGGAAGTGGTCATTTACCTTCCGATAGTGAATGCATTCAGCCTTTAGTAATTAATCTTTTTCAAACTGTGTTAAGCCATATAATATCCGTGTTGGTAAATTTTCAGATTTCACACCGAATGAATGAATGAATGAATGAATGAATTTTTAACGACACCCTAGCACGAAAAATACATCGGCTATTGGGTGTCAGACTCGTAATGCAAACAAATAAGGTGATGATCAACATCAATATAAACATTCAAGATTTAAATAAAAACAGTGTAAAGAACTGTGCAAAAATACAAATATCACAGATAGATACTGACCTTTACTCAGAATTTCAATTTGTGCTGTATTGGCCATTCTCAGAGATAATGTTACACCCCTGCACCACGGTGAGGTTACAGCACACGCAGGAGATTGGTGGGGTTTGTTTGTTGTTGTTTTTTGTTGGGGGTTTTTGTTGGGATATTATTCTTTTTTATTATTATATAAAATATATATATATATATTGTCAGTACAGGGGCCCTATTTTCGAAGCCATCTTAGCGCTATGAAATGGTAAAACCGTCGTAGGTTGTGACGTCACTACAGCGCACGCCATAGTGACGTCATAGCTTACGATGATTTCACGATTTCGTAGGCTAAGATAGCTTCGAAAATATGGGCCCAGGGCCCATATTTTCGAAGCCATCTTAGCCCTACGAAATCGTAAAACCATCGTAGGGTGTGACGTCACTACAACACACGCCATAGTGACGTCATAGCTTACGATGATTTTACGATTTCGTGGGCTAAGATTGCTTCGAAAATACGGGCCCTGGTCATTACTTCTTTTAAGGCTTTCATTTATTTACTTTTTTAAAACTTATTATTTCCTTTAGAATTTTTTTAAATATTATTATTATAGGTCATTGGTTACATGTGTTTGAAAGGTTTTTCTCTCTTTAAAAAAAAAAAAAAAAATTATTATTGCAGGTCATTAGTTATTTTAAGGGTTTTATTTATTTATTTATTTATTTATTTATTATTAATTTTTGCTCTTTTTTGTTTTAATTTTTTTAGTTATAATTACTGGTTATTGGAACTTATTTTAAGGTTTTTATTCAATTTAAAAAAAAATATTATTATAAATATTTTTTAATAAACCTGCACAACCCCCAACCCCACAACCTAAAAATCTTTGATTATAATAGTTTCATTAGTCGTTCATAATATTTCTATTCATCTTTTATAGCAAGTTCTGGGAAAAGGTGTGCGTGTGCGTATGCGTGCGTGCATGTGTGTGTGTGTGTGTGTGCGTGTGTGTGAAGGAAACATTTATAAATGAAGAAAGCACATTTTTATTTAGTTAATAATTTAATTAATTAATTTATTATTATTATTATTATTATTATTATTATTATTAAATCAATAATTTATTTATTGTTATTTTATTATTTATCAATTAAGTATTCATTAATTTTATGATATTATTTAGTTTTTATTATTAATATTATTAATTATAAATTAACTGATTTTAATTTTTTTTTTAATTAATTAGTTTATTTATTATTATTTATTTTATATTATTATTATTGTTGTTGTTATTAAACGTGATATTCCATTAAATGTCGTATATTGTGGAAGAAAATCGTGAACCAGAGACGAATAATTGTAAAAATAATCCTATACCGCCAACAGTTTTCAATCACATTTTTAATGTGCTTATAATGGCTGGCGGGAATATTCGAGATTTTGTTCGTAACTGAAAACTGGATTAATGCAGGATTACTATTTGCACTAACTGTCTATTTATGCGTAAAACGTAACTCGGGAAGTTTTCTTTATACAGTAAGTGTTTATATTTATTGGTACACCTCATATTTCGCCACGAAATAATTAATTCCATGATTGTATCGATTCCGCCTAAAATCTGGGCGGAAAGCGCACGCTTGTTTTTACTGTTAAACTTGTAAACATCGGAGGTCCAATCAAAATGTCAAAATGTTAAAAAAAAAACCGGACCGTAGATGTTTACCTTGGTGAACTACATATTATGTACCCGAGGGTGGAATAGCCCTGTCCCACATGGATACATAATGCAAGATTATTTTTCTCCCATCCAGTAGATGAAAAACAAGCATTTTGGGAAAACGTGAAAAACCTACATTTTTAATGTTTTAATCTTACAATAAAATAATCATAACCATTGAAAAGATCGTACCCAAAAATGGTTTATACTAAAAGTATAAACCCAAAATGATAGTATAATTTCATTATGACAGCAGGTTTCTTTGTTTTTATGAAATATAAAAAGCATTTCTTGCGTTATTTTGCCGTTTACCCACCCAATGTTAATATCAGCTCAAACAACAGAAGTCACGTGGTCATGCAAGACAGATTTATTCCGCATGGGCTGACGTCATGGAAAACGCCTGTCTTGCATGGCTATGGATGGGAGAAATGGAATTGCCTTATCTATACCTCACAACGGTGATAGATTCTGTTAGTCTCAAACACCTCCGTAACCGATTTCAGACGGCTGTGGAAACGGCGCGTCAGGTTGTAGGCATTCATGGTCGCCCAGTGTTTCCACGAACGGTTAGGAATCGGTTGCTGGGAGTCACGACATCCCTACGTTGGTTGGCAACTTTCACCCAGGCGACATCAACGTCGATTCTCATAGTGTGAAAACACCTCTCGTTGTCATCTAGGGAATCTGGGCCCCGTTCCACGAAAGAATTGTAGCTAAGGTTAATTGTAGTGACTTACGGTGAGTTTTACAGCTGGCACCGTAAACTTTTCAGCCGTTCCACAAAGCAACCTTACGGTAGTCGTAAGTGCCCCTTTAATGATTAATATATTCTTTGCAAAGAAGTGCAAATTAGTTAAATATTAAATTGGTTACCGACTTTTCGAATCATCTTGGATGTATTCATTGGTATCTGACATCCATGAAGTAACTTTGTCAGTTTGTGTGCTAAGCGAAAATTGCCGAATGCATAAGAAAAGAGTTATTTCCCGTATTTTCGTGTGACGGTTGTTTGGCCTAGAATGTTTTTCATGGAACGCCGAATTTCATAAAAGGTATTTGGTATGTATTAGATCTATTTTTACACAATAAGTTAGTATTTTTCTTAGAAAATTATCAAATCATCATCCAACTGCCATTTGACATCTACGTTAGTGACTTACAACTGCCTGGTACCTATTGTAAATTTTCACAGTAATGTACGACGATGGTGAGCTACGACGTGTGGTGGAACGAGCTGACGATCGTAGACAAAAATGAAGGTCGCGATGGTAGGTATTTACGGCGATAGTAGTGCTAAGATCGCTTCGTGGAACGGGGTCTCACGTCATTCCACTTATCCATGCGCGTAACGTTATGTCCTAGTGCTCGCTTGGCCACCCTACAGTCCAGATTTGAACCCGATCGAGCATTTATGGGACGAGTTTGTGGGACGAGCTGGACAGGAAGGTCATGAAACGCGTCAACGTCTTAAACAATGTCGCTCAGCTCACGCAGGCCCTTGTTCATGATTGGAATAACATCTCATAAAAGCTCAAAAACAGCTTGATTGGGTCAGTGGTAAGGAGAGTTAGAGCAGCGACTGCAGCCCTGGTTGGGCACACACGCTATTGATGTGGACCAAGAAATGGCGTAGGGTACATTATGCAAACGCCGTCTTTGATAACACAACAAAACTTGTCAAAATTTATTCAGTAATGAAGACATAACCTAAAAATCCAAAGAATAAAATAATCATTATTAAAACAGTTGAAATATTTACCACAAAAAAACACACCTTCCGTTTAAGTTTTCCGTCAGTACACACACACACACACACACACACACACACACACACACATAAGATAATTCCACTCTCTTTGTTTGCAGGCAAAAGGAGCACTGATCAATAAGGTGACCGGGAAGTGTTTGGACAGGGGCAGTGTGGGAAGTGGTGGGTTGGTCGTCGTCAACACTTGCACAGGCGCAGATTCTCAGAGATGGACATTTCAACACGTCGTTAGCTGATCACGGCTCCTTCATTTAAATTATTTAAATTTATGCAAGCCACGTGTACGTATTTATATAATATACAATGGTAGTTTGGTTCGTTTACGGATTGTCAGAGATGGACATTTCAACACTTTGCTTGTTAATTCATAATCATGAGATCATGTTTTATGCTGATTGACAGGCTCTGGTGCACATCTGATAATATATTTGAAAACCAATACCATACCACGACACAGCTGTTCATTTTCATCTCAACATTGCATAATAACTAAAATATTTATTATTTTTCTTGTGAAATGTATACCTTGAATTGCACGCCCACAACAATTAGATTCAAATAATTTCGTTTGTTACTGTTTTAAAACTTGAAAAACTCAACAATTTGTGATCAACAGTGTTGGAAGTTTAAAGGATCTTCAAAAGAGGGGCACGAAGCCAAGTTACTTTCTGTCAGTTTTCTCAGACAAAACGTTATTTCACCCAGGTGCTTGGCTTTTAGCCTATGTATTTTGTTGGACACGGGCGTGTTTTTATAATATAATTAAATAATTTTACTTCTTACAAATACATCATGGGAGGGCATGGAGGCAAACCAGGTTGCGCAACACGGCTTTTTTTCATTCGGGGCACAATGACAGGATTTTGAAAAATATATTGATTTTTTCACTAATTGCTATTTTCTAAATTCTGCCCATTTTCAACTCTAACCGCCCACCCATCTCTTCTGTCCCGGACCCAGTCACTGGCGAAGTCAGAGATTATGCCCGGGAGAGACGTGCTTGAAGCTTAATTGGATGTAGGCACGTTAAAGGCATATTGTCACATACTACTGACCTATTTAATGGTCTAACAAAGTATTACCTGAACAAAAATAATTTGATTTGTTCCTAAATATACTTTATTGAACCATCTTCATAACCACCATACTCCATTTTTTAATGACATTTTGTAAAAATAATTTAATTATGGCAATAGTCCATAATTCAAAAACTAAAATTGCCGAGAGGGATGACATGGATTCCACTCTATCATGGTTCAGTTAAGGTGATGCGATAGCTAGATTTGGTTTCCAACAATTAATGTAATTTTTATTTATTATCCATTTTTAGAGAAATAAGGTCCTTAAATCCGTGACAGTATGCCTTTAATATGTTATTCAATCCAAGTCAGGTAATAAAATGTTTAAACTCGAACACCTGGGACCTTTTGTTCAAAGAGAACTTAGCCCTAAGATGACCTTAAATGCATAGCTACCGTATGCGCTTAAGCTGATCTCAGCGCTAAGATTGTTTCGTAAAACGAGGCCCTGGGCCCAACTGTTCAAAGCACAGTTAAGTTAACCATGGATAAGTTCAGTGTTTTCCTGTTCAAAGCACAGTTAAGTTAACCATGGATAAGTTTAATGTTTTCCTGTTCCTTATTTTTGCACAAATACAAAATAAAGTTTAGATTTGGATTGTGTATGCATACCTTTGATTGTCTTAAATCAAGTTTTAACACTGTTTTCAATTACTATTTGTATTGACTCAATCCTATATTTTAAAATGTTCTGTTAACCTCTGGGTAAGATAACTAACGTTTGAACAATGGGCTCCTTAGGTAACAATTTTAATTTGAATTGCACCTTATCTCCACATTGACAAATAGCTGCTTATTGGATTAATAGATACTCATACGCAATGAATATTTTCTATGTAGTTTTTGTTTTTCGTCAACAGTTACCTAGGCAACTATTGCTTACGCCGACTTGCAACACATTACAATTATGATATTCTCGAGTTAATGATTATATGTAAAATATATTAATTTGTAGTTATAACTCACGAAAACAAGTGGAAATTAGCGTATTTGTTGACGTATCATTGCACTTACAATCGCTCATTAAATTATACACGTTCATGGTTAACATCTTGTGGGTATTTTTGTATAATTTTGAAGTTTATGGTTTATATTGTCAAGATATTTTTTTACAATATGTTTTTCAGTTTTGTATTTTATTATTATGTTTAATAAAAATATTGTTTCAGTCAAGAATTATGATACAAAATATATTGATTGTTAACAATTAAAGCTGCAGTTTCCGTTTTATTATGTCTCTTTTTCTCTCTATTTCTCATTATCTGTCCCTCTCATTATCAATCTGTGTGTATGTATGTGTGTCTGCGTCTCTGTCTCTGTCTCTGTCTCTCTCTCTCTCTCTCTCTCTCTCTCTCTCTCTCTCTCTCTCTCTTCTCTCTCTCTCTCTCTCTCTCTCTGTCTCTCTCCCCTCCCCTCCCCTGCATGCTCCAGGACTTCATTATAATTAGCAAACGTTTTGAGAGGACTTAACCATTCACTAACACCCATTCTCTCGCTCGCTCTCGCTCGCTCGCTCTCTCTCTCTCTCTCTCTCTCTCTCTCTCTCTCTCTCTCTCTCTCTCTCTCTCTCTCTCTCTCTCTCTCTCTCTCTCTCTCCCCACCTCCTGCATGCTCTCTTTTCAAACTGAGTGTGGAAAGCCGACCAACGTCCAGTTTTTAGTTGTTCTATGTCTGTGGTTGGTTGGTTTGTTTTGTTCACTTTGTTATTGAAGATGTGGTCATTGTGTGACGAATACTTAGTTAATTACTCCCCACCTACACTGCTATCCTTCGCAGCCTAAGGGCACTGAAGCCCCACGGAATGTTGTCATGGTTCAAAATCCCTGGACAAGTGCAATTTGATCCAACTGAGTGTAACTGTAATGAATCATCTCAGTCACTTTAAAGGTTTCCTCGTCATGTGTCACCTCACCGGTCACTACCCTGGTTTGACATTAAACGTTGGGTAGATCACGTAGTAAGTTTTCTTTCCAAACACTAAGCATTTTTAACATGCCCACGTCCTTTAAAATTTTAGACATGTCACCACCCTCTTCCACCCACCTGGGCCCTCCTTCCGACAAGGGCAATGCTTTGGTCTACTGTAGAAGGGTAATATTGATAGGGTAAATTTTGAAAGATTTGTAATGGGGGTAGACGGAAAAACAAAACAAATTAACGTCGTCCAAAACTTGTATTTAAGTGATATTATCTTTACATATTTAACTTGAAGCCTTTTTTAGAACGGGTCTCCAAATGTTAAAACAAAACAACACTAATTATACCTTTATATTTATTTATAATTGCCCTGCAAGGTCGCGTTTTAAGAAGCGAACTTAGCGCTAAGATCACGTTAAGTGCAATGCTACCATACGAGTATGTACTTGAGGTGATCTTAGCGCTATGATCGCTTCGTGGAACGGGTCCCTTGGGGATGATTGGTTGAGGTTTAAAAAATATGTTTTCTTTTTGAAAGTGACAGTTATAGATAACTTTAAATTGAGTCAATGTAATAACAGGAGAACAATTTTGGAACTAGAACAAAATATCATACCTTACTCCTATGATAACTGATAAGGGGATAAAGTTTAAAACTACATGTATGAAAAGAAAAAGCCAATAACGTCCAATGCTTACCCTCTTTTCATTGAAAATGTTCTTGTTGTCAGCGCGCCACCCCCCCCCCCCATTTTTGTTAGAAAATGTTGGATCCGACCCTGTAAAAGTGATAACATTCGCTAAACCTTTTGACCACAGTTTTAAGATTTTTAAATATATATACTCTTCAAAAGAAGAAACGCAAAACCACATTGTCGTAACATTTGGAGAATTGATTTAATTATTGAATGGTGAGTCCGATAATTACCAAATGTTGCAGGATTGTTCACAATTCACTCTAGTCCATTGGAGTAAGTGATAGGACACACCACCAAGGTCAAGGTCATCTGGAGTCAATACCGGGTGTGGCCTCCGCGTGTGTTGACAACTGCCTGGCACCGCCTGCCCATTGAAGCAACCAGAGTACGGATGACGTCCCGGGGGATGGTGGCCCACTCGGCCTGCAAGGCTGCTGCCAGCTCGGGCAGGGTCTGGGGCTGTGGTTGTCGCTGTCGGAGGCGTCGGTCCAACTCGTCCCATAGATGCTCAATTGGGTTCAAATCCGGTGATATCGATGGCCAAGGAAGGACATTAATGTTGTTGTTCTGTAGGAAAGCCGTTGTGAGACGTGCTGTGTGAGGCCTGGCGTTGTCATGTTGGAACACTGCGTTGGCGTTGGCCATAACTGGAACGATGTGTGGCCGGAGGATCTGGTCAATGTAGCCCTGTGCATTCAGGTTGCCCTGCACGTGGACCAGGTCAGTTCTGCCAGTGTGTGAGATGGCTGCCCACACCATGACACTACCCCCGCCGAATCTGTCCACTTCCTGCACGCAGTTTGCCGCATAACGTTCACCACGACGCCTATACACGCGACATCTTCCATCATGACGTCGGAGCAGAAATCGGGACTCGTCACTGAACCACACCTGTCTCCATCGCAGTTGAGGCCATTGTCGATGAATCTGGCACCACTGCAGTCGGAGTCGACGGTGTTGTGGTGTTAAGATGACACCTCGAACTGGACGTCTGGCACGAATTCCTACCTCACGTAGGCGGTTCCGTACGGTCTGGTCGGATATCCTGCGCAAACCTGGTATTGCTGCGGCTGTGGAGGTGGCAGTAGTCAATCGTTCCCGAAGGTGGCGTACCCGGATTTAGCGGTCCTGCCCGGGGGTAGTGACCCGTGGTCGACCGGATCTAGGGAGGTCACGTGTTGATCCATGTTGCTGGTAACGGTCCCACAGTCTGGAGATGGTGCTTGGGGACACATGGAATGCCCTGACAACGGCCGTTCAGGATTCGCCTGCGTCTAGTCGGCCGATGGCATTGTTTCTCTGCGGTTCACTGAGACGTGGCATGTCCTGGATTGTCAACTGTCGGCCAGATACAGAGGCCAGGCAAGCGAACACCCTGCACTTTTATACTGTCGGTGTTCATGTTGCACGTGCAGACAACGCACGTGCAGTGGTGACATGGTTTGCACGTGGCTGCGTTTTTGCGAATATTCACATTTTGGAACTTTATTGTACAGTAGCTGCGTTTTATCGAATGTAACCGTGGGAATGTGTTTGGGACATGCAATGACCTTATATTCACAAAGCATGAACCGGTAGGAAACATAAAATCGGAGTTATAACCCATTTGTACCCTTTTGCGTTTCTTTTTTTGAAGAGTATATAAATATATATATATATAAAATGAAATTTAGTCAGGTGAATGTTTTCAAGACAACTTTAAAGTCATGTGGGCCATAACAAGCGGAAATTTGAATTTTTAAGTGAACTGTTGAGTTGTGTTTTTATCACACGCGTCCGTGCATGTGTGTTTGTGTGTCTGTCTGTCTGTCTGTCTGTCTGTCTCTCTCTCTCTCTCTCTCTCTCTCTCTCTCTCTCTCTCTCTCTCTCTCTCTCTCTCTCTCTCTCTCTCTCTCTCTCTCATTTTTTAAATAAACTAGTTGAAATGTTTTTTTAATTATAAATAACTCCGAGACATTTACAGTTAATGATACTATTCATGAAGACATGCATTGATTTTTAGGCCCACGTATATTTTTCTTGGGGACGTTCATATTAGACTTATTATTCATTCCCTTATAACAGTGTTCGCAAATTTGACGAAAAACGTCCGTCTGTTATAGTATGTAATTAGGTAATCGTTTTAAAGAACACCACATAATTACTGTACAGTGATACACAAATGGGGTTTACAAACAATATATATTAACACAGCGTCGTTTTGATAATAATTTTCGCATACAAATCCATATATAGTTTTCCCAAATTATTATTTTTAAATCAAGAAAGAAATGTTTTATTTAACGACGCACTCAACACATTTTATTTACGGTTATATGGCGTCAGACATATGGTTAAGGACCTCACAGATTTTGAGAGGAAACCCGCTGTCGCCACTATATGGGCTACTCTTCCGATTGGCAGCAAGGGATCTTTTATTTGCGCTTCCCACAGGCAGGATAGCACAAACCATGGCCTTTGTTGAACCAGTTACGGATCACTGGTCGGTGCAAGTGGTTTACACCTACCCATTGAGCCTTGCGGAGCACTCACTCAAGGTTTGGAGTCGGTATCTGGATTAAAAATCCCATGCCTCGACTGGGATCCGAACCCAGTACCTACCAGCCTGTAGACCGATGGCCTGCCACGACGCCACCGAGGCCGGTTTTTAAATCAAGATGCATGCCTTGATTTACAAACGTATATTTGCTAATTTCTCTGGCGATTTGTATTTCAAATTCGAGAGTTAAGCTCAGATAAAATATTAACATCAAAGGAAGGTTAAAATCATGATTAACAGTTTTATGTTTATTTGTGTTTGTTGGTTTGAATGTTTGGGGATTTTTTTGTTTGTTTTTTGTTGTTGTGGGGTTGTTGTTGTTTTGGGTTTTTTGGGGGGTGTCCTTTTAGTGCGTTCTACAACGCGTTCTAAAACAACTAGTCAGGTGAAACTGAATTGTGAGATTTTTATCACCTTCTAATTCGTCTATCATTCCATAACTGTACATTTCACGTCTTCCCTAAAAATGGTTGATAGCATCTTTCCATTACCAATTGACGATATTCTTACTAAACACTATAATGGTGTATTTTTAAAAGGTATACACAGAAACCCAGTTATTTCAAGAGAGAGAGAGAGAGAGAGAGAGAGAGAGAGAGAGAGAGAGAGAGAGAGAGAGAGACAGAGACAGAGACAGAGAGACAGGCAGAGAGACGGAGACAGAAAGAGGGAGAAACAGGCAGACAGACAGACATAGATGGAGCGTGCGAGCATTGCGCCTATGAATAATGACTAAATTATACAACTTTAAATCATTTCTCAGTTCAGTTTTATAATTAGTTGTAATAAAGAGAGTGTTCGAAAAGGGACAAAAAGATGCTTCTTATAAGAAATGACCCTTGAGTTTATGTAGACAGGATACTATGAAACAGGAATATTCTAAGAAAGGATCTATAAGTTTCAGCCAGAAACTTTCAGCCAGTCCATTGTTTTTTAGAGGAACACGTGCCTTGAGGAGCGTACTTCGTTTTAATTATTTTTTAAACAATCATTTAAAAAAATAAATATGGAAAGTTCCTAAAATAAATCAAAGCTTCAACATGTCACGATGAACAGACATACAAATATAGTTTTTGACTTCTTGCAATATCGGTTTTTTTTTAATCAACGGCCAAATTACTTGAGAAGCCATGACCACGTCGAGTATTACGCAATGAAAACAGACATCACGATGCGTGGAACACCTCGAAACACGTGAACGCCCAGTGCAAGCGGCGTGAAACATCTAAATTATTGCCCATGTAAGATCGACTGGCGGCGGAATCTCCTAATTTAAGTGACATTTATCGGCCGGCTGCAATCAATAGAGAGAGTGTCGTTTCTTTCATTAAGGCCGGCAGGAATATCTCTCTCTTTGTGGCAGAGGTCAACTCTCATTTGGACAGAGTTGAGTAGCACCCACGCACGCGAAGAACCGTCTTCTTTTCCGGGAAGCCAAAGCGTTGTTAAAAGAGTATCGATACTGTGGCCTCCCCGCCGATAATTACAACCGACACACACAATTCGTGTCGTTACTCTGTCAAGGGTAAAGACGCCTCTTGACATAATGTGCAGCTCGTCCTGTAGAGGTGATGGTCGTAGGAGTAAGCAGATTGGGTTTTTTTTAAAAGGGACATTCCCGAGTTTGCTGCAATTTTTAAGATGTTACCGACTAACATAGACTTTTTGACGACTGTAATTACATATCAAATATACTTTTCTGCATAAACTATTAGTGGCTGTATATCAAACGTGTTTCTGATAGTTCTAATATTTGTACTAGGTTAAATTTCATTTTATTTCCTAAAAAAGATGTTTTCGTACGTACGAAATTATTTGAAGACAAAATCCAGTTTGGGCTTGTTACAAATATTAAGACGACCAGAAACACATTGAATATACAGACACTGATATTCTAAACAAGAAAATATATTTAATATGTAAGTTTAATCGTAGAACTATTTTATTAGTCGGAAACATCTTACAATGCAGCAAACTCGGGAATGTCCCTTTAAGATGAAGGGGGAAAAAAACCCAGATTGTTATCGGTAAACATTGATGGCTTATTTTATTACTGATGAATTGATACACTGATGGATGGAAGCATTGTGGAAATATGGAGGGATGGATGGATGGATGGAAGCATTGTGAAGATATGGATGGATGGAAGCATTGTGAAGATATGGATGGATGGAAAGATGGATGGAAGCATTGTGAAGATATAGATGGATGGAAGCATTGTGAAGATATGGATGGATGGAAAGATGGATGGAAACATTGTGAAGATTTGGATGGATGGATGGAAGCATTGTGAAGATATGGATGGATGGATGGAAGCTTTGTGAAGATATGGATGGATGGATGGAAGCATTGTGCAGATATGGATGGATGGATGGAAGCACTGTGAAGATATGGATGAATGAATGTATGAAAGTGGATGGATAGATTGATGGATCGACGGATGGGTATTGGATGGATGGATGGATAAAAAGGTGGATGGACGAACGAATGGAGGGATGGATGGATTGATGCATTGGTAGATGGATGTATGGGAATGAGATGGATGTAAGGACGGGCGGATGAAGCAAAGACGTAATGAATAGATAGTCCAAGGACAGACAGATGGATTCATGGATGCACATCTTGAAATCTTCGAATTATGAAAATGTTTTTTTGCGACTCTCACGGGACAAAGGATATAAAACAACCAATCGAACGCTGAAGAAGAAGAAGACATTATTTCTATTTCCTTTTATAGAACATTATAAATCACCTTTTGGGAATTAAATCGCATCGGAAGTCAATTGCTAAAATACTGCAAATAATGCTTACGGTGTGAGTTATTAAATTTTGAATGGTTATTTGCTCATCTGTATCAGGAATTAACTTGGCGATAGTGACGCTGGATCGTCCGCCTGGGGTCCCTTTGTTTCGGTATGGCTCAGGGGGCGAGACGTAGCCCAGTGGTAAAGCGCTCGCTTGATGTGCAGTCGGTATGGGATCGAACCCTGTCAGTAGGCCCATTGAGCTATTTCTCGCTCCAGCCATTGCACCACGACTGGTATATCAAAGGCCATGGTATGTGCTAGCCTGTCTATGGGATGGTACATATAAAAGATCCCTTGTTGCTAATCGAAAAGAGTAGCCTATGAAGTGGCGACAGCGGGTTTCCTCTCTCAATATCTGTGTGGTCCTTAATCATATGTCCGACGCCATATAACCGTAAATAAAATGTGTTGAGTGCGTCGTTAAATAAACTTTTTCTTTCGGTATGGCTCGTCAAACTCATTTTGATTCATTTAATGTTTCAACTGTTGCTGCACGTTTCTTATGTCAGCGGCTGGGGGTACTTTTGTTCTAAATTTTGGAATATGTTGATAAAAGATGATAAGATGAATAAGAGTACCGCATTCGGCGGTTTTATGTTTCCAGATAATTTTTTCTTCATGGTCGCACATATGACAAGCTGTACAAACGATACATAACGGACCTTTTGCTGCCAGTAAAAAAAAGATTTAGATTTATCTCTCAAGAAACAACGGGTTAGATAAATAGCCACAGTTCACAATTTATGGTAGATACATATTAAATAATAAAGAAAAAAAGAAATGAATATTCATTGAAATGTTAAAGTTTGTTTTATTTTAACGACACCACTGGCATAAGCGTACGAGTCAGGGGGCGGGGGCAACTGCCCCCCCCCCCCCCCCCCCCCCCCCCAGCTCTGGAGCAAAACATCAAATTCGGGCAAAAAATATGTAGATATTCGGGCAAAATGTGCTAACCTGAGACCTTTTTAAAATGTATTTCCATCATTCTACCTTCAAAATTAGTTGTAATCATGTAAAAATGCGTAGTGATTCATTTGCAACCCTATATAGCTGTTTGATTACAATGTTAATATAAATAAATGCTGTTTTTCAGATTCGGGCATTTTCGTTTAATTCGGGCAAAAACAAGCCTCCCTTACAAAAATGGGAGCCCGTACGCCTATCAAGACTAGTAATTTTGACAATATATTCTTAAAGAGGAAACCCGCTACATTCTTCCATTAGTAGCAAGGGATATTTTATATGCACCATTCCACAGACAGGATAGCACATACCAGGGCCTTTAATATACCAGTCGTGGTGCACTGGCTAGAACGAGAAATAGCCCAATGGACCCACCGACGGAGATCGATCCTAAACCGACCACGCATCAAGCGAGCGCTTTACCACTGAGTCACGTCCCTCCCTGAATATTCATTGAATACAAACTGCGGTTATTTTGTGTCTAACATTATTTTTTTGTGATTTCAGCACTTACTCTAGAATAAGAGTTGACACTAGCTACCGCTACAGAAAGGGATCTTTAATAGCCATATGCTTATAATGCTTATAACCGGCCTCGGTGGTGTCGTGGTTGACCCATCGGAAATAAGGCTGGTAGGTACTGGGTTCGCAGCCTGATATCGGCTCCCACCCAGAGCAAGTTTTAACGACTCAATGGGTAGGTGTAAGACAACTACACCCTCTTCTGTCTCACTAGCTACTAACTGCTAACCCTCTGTGCTCAGGAGAGGTGTTCTTGAACCTTAATTGGATATAAGCACGAAAATAGCTTGAAATGAATGAATGAATAATGCTTATAAAAGTAAACGATAATCGTATGCATTATTCGTAGGACACTGATTGGAATCGTCGTTCCAGCCAATGCTCCACAATTGTGTAACAAAGGTCGTGGTATGGATTATCCTGTCTGTGGGATGGTGCATATAAAAGATCCCTTGCTGCTAATTGAAAAGAGTAGCCCATGAAGTGACGACAGCGGGTTTCCTCTATATATATCTGTGTGGTCCTTAACCATATGTCTGACACCATATAACCGTAAATAAAATGTGTTGAGTGCGTCGTTAAATAAAACACATCCTTTCTTTCTGATTGGAATCGGAAAAAACCCGGGCCCATACAATATAGTCCATTCTGTATCTGCCGGCTACCTTGCAACAGTTACCGGTCTACAACAAGCCCCATATTAAATCGTATTGTCCTGGGAACGGGGTGTAGTTCACATTTATAGAGAAAACAAATTGTAATTATATTCAAAACAGATTCCAAGATGAAACTGAAAAAAGGGTTTTGTTTTATTTAACGACACCACTAGAGCACGTTGATTAATTAATCGTCGGGTATAGGATGTCAAACATTTGGTAATTTTGACTCGTAGTCGACAGAGGAAACCCGCTACATTTTTCCTAATGCAGCATGAGATCTTTCATATGAACCTTCCCACAGACAGGAAAGCACATACTACGGCCTTTGACCAGTTGTGATGCACTGACTGGAACGAGAAACTACCTAATCAGTTGAACGGACCTACCGAGGTGGTTCGAGCCTTAGCTAAACCCTGCCCCAAAGTCACAGCGTGATTTCTGGCACGACATAGTCTTTATATTCAGAATCTACATAAAGCCACACAGGCATCCTTTGGCATTTTGAAATATTCAACATGACCGCCATTTTAGTATAACAAAAATATACAAATAATATAAATGTTATAGCAGAGCTTGTTGTTGTTCTTCTTCTTTTAGGAGGGGGGTCTCAATATATTATGTTAGCGCCCACACTCTCATACAGAATCATTGCCTAAAGTGTTGTAAAAATGTGCCGAAATGGCAACCATAATGGCTACAGTTGAAGTGAACTGGTTATGTCTAAGTATGTGTTGTAACTCCCGAGAAGTGTAATGAAATAATTAATTGTTGTAAGAAATATGATTATCATATTTTCAGTTTTACGCTACCTAGTGATTTGTGTTTTATTTCTTCTTCTAACTATAAGGATGTCAACGGCATGATTACATGAAGAATAGAAACAAGTTATTCCAACATGGCCTAAGTTATATATAGGCTTATATATATACAATGTGTGTGTGTGTGTGTGTATGTGTGTGTGATGTGTGTGAATGTGTGTGTGTATGTATGTGTGTGTGTGATGTGTGTGTATGTGTGTGTGTGATGTATGTGTGTGTGTGATGTATGTGTGATGTGTGTGTAGGTGTGTGTGATGTGTGTGTTTGTATGTGTGTGTGTGTGTGTGATGTGTGTGTATGTGTGTGTGTGATGTGTGTGTATGTGTGGGTGATGTGTGGTGTGTGTATCTGTGTGTGTGATGTGTGTGTATGTGTGTGTGATGTGTGTGTGTGATGTGTGTGTATGTGTGTGTGTCTGTGTGTGTATGTGTGTGATGTGTGTGTGTATGTGTATGTGTGTATATGTGTGTGTGTATGTGTGTGTATATGTGTGTGTGTGTGATGTGTGTATGTGTGTATGTGTGTGTATGTGTGTGATGTGTATGTGTGTGTATGTGTGTGTGTGTCTGTCTCTGTGTGTATGTGTGTGTGTATGTGTGTGTGTATGTGTGTGTGTATGTGTGTGTGTTTGTATGTATGTGTGTGTGTGTATGTGTGTGTGTGTGTGCATGTGTGTGTGTGATGTGTATGTGTGTGTGTATGGGTGTGTGTATGTTTGTGTATGCGTGTGTGTTTGTCTGTGTGTGTGTGTTTGTGTGTGATGTATGTGTGTGTGTGCGCGCGTATGTGTGCGTATGTGTGTGTGTATGTGTGTGTATGTATGTTTGTGTATGTGTGTATGTGTGTGTGTATGTGTGTGTATGTATGTATGTATGTGTTTGTTTATGTGTACGTGTGTTTAGAGAGAGAGAGAGAGAGAGAGAGAGAGAGAGAGAGAGAGAGAGAGAGAGAGAGAGAGAGAGAGAGAGAGAGAGAGAGAGAGAGAGAGAGGGTGGGGGAGAGAAAAAGAGAGATACTACTACATAAGAGGCCGTTAGATACCGTTTATCTTACGAATTGTTTAAACACGTATGCATTACATACATACATACATACATATATACATATATACTTATTTATCACTTGGCAACTTATTATCAAAACAAATTATCGCATATTACAGAGTGAGGGTACTTGCTCCCCGCCTGCACCACATTATTTATAACAATTAACTCTTATGCATTAAAAATAAGAAACGAAAAACAAAATCCTGGAATAATATCATTCTGATCCCGCCCATATTCCAGGGGCGTAACCATAATACAATATGTAATTGCTTATCATCAAAACGATAGCCATATTATAGTTATTTCTATAATAATAAATTTTTAAAAATCCTGTTGAATTCGTTACAACTAATTAAACACTAGTTACACGCCTGCCCTCAAAGATAACATTTCTGGCACCGCCCTCGGGTAATTCGCAGCCTCCTCCACACGATCCGTCCCTGTGTGAGAATCAATTCTGTTCGAAGCGTGATTATCTCACCATCCTATCGACGTCAAAGTGAAATCAGCGAGTTAAGGGCTTTAGTGCCATTGTTGAGCGAACGGCAGACCGACAGAGATCGCCTGGCCATCGACACGTGTCAGTTGACAGTGCTTACCTTTAACTCTGTACTATGCCAGGTGCTGGCCCTTACCCGTTCCAGACGTCACACAGAGGAATACCTGTCAAAGAGCTTTAGGTACGAGACGCCAAGATATATATATATATCTGTGACCGAGAAAGACGATTCTTTGTTGAAGACAACACCGCAACTGCTAACAGGTAAGTAACGAGGGCTTTCTAGTTATATTGTGTATAGAATGAATGAATGAATGAATGAATGACAGATGACAGAATGAATGTTTAATGACACCCCAGCACGAAAAATACAACGGCTATTGGGTGACAAACTATGGTAAAGGCAAAACTTAATGCTATTATGTATCGAATAGAGTAACTTAATCACATACGGGGTTTTTTCTTTCCTTCTTTTTACATTATATTTATTATTTATATATACAGTTTTAATATGTTTTCTTTTTGGTTTGAAGAACGCAATAGTAATAATAATAATAATTTGTATGTACAATAAATACATGTGTAGTATCAAATACATACATTTCAGTTAAGCATATATTCATTCATTCATTCATTCGTTCACTTATTTATTTATTACTTCATTCATTCATTCATTCATTGTACTAGTGAAACCCGACATATCTATATATATGTGTCCATCTATACACATATATTCACACATCCATACATACAAAACAAAACGTTTTCGGCCGAACTTCTCCGGTGCTAGTTTTGATTTAGTGGCAGTACTCGTTTTGGCGGTGCAAGAGGGTGGAATCTCCAGTAAAGTATCTTCTCGGGAGTGGCTGTTTTCCTATATCGAATCAACCACTATTTTGCCAAATATCCATTCGACTCTGCATTGTGCAGAAATACGGCCAGGCCATGTATTACGGTTTTGTCGTTCAGTTATATTGGAAGGATTCGTTGGAATGATATTACTTTACAAGACCGACGACCAACCACACATTCCAGTTCGTACCTTATCAAATTAAGTAAGATATGTGTGCAAGGTTCGCACTGCGTTTAACTGGCTATGAGACTAGCAACGTTGCAACTAAATTTAAAGATTTAAAGGCGAATTTTCATATGAACTTGAATTACTTTGGAAAAGATCTTGATAGTACTGACCTGGACTCTTTTCTTTACAAACATTTAACACAGAGACAAAGACATTTTTAGTTGTTTGGACATTACAAACATGGTAATGATGAGACGAATGGTGAAGCCGCAGTATTTCCATTTCGGTATGGAACTACTTGACAGGTCCGTGTTCCACGCTTACTGTCAGTTGACCTATCTCGGTATCACCCCAGCCCGGAGTACACGGAACCTGCAGTACATGCCGGGTAATCATCCCTCATGTGGGGTCATACTCTCGGGAGACACACCCATATTTGCACCCGTGAAGTGGGTTAAACTCGATGTGTGTGGCCTTACACCTACCCACTGAGCCTAGCGGTGTACCCACTCTAGGTTGGAGCCGGTACTGGCATGAAAAATCCCCCATTGCCTCAGGTGGGATACGAACCCAGTACTTACCAGCCTGAATTCCGATGGCATAACCACGACACCACTGAGGCCAAGAACAGTGTCTTGTGCAGATGTTCAAACATGGACCATCATGCAGTTAACTGGGTGAACTAAGGTTTGTTTTCTCCCAAAATAGCAAGAGCTATCATTGATCTTAGGTCTGCATTATATTATTTGTATACCGATATAGTATGATGCACCCTACCTGTACCAATACTTTGGTAATGACTGTATATCATTTTCATTGGCAATAAACTTAAAACTTGGTATCATGGATTTTTAAATTATGTTACGCGCCTTCCTTGAAATCGGTTGAAGGTGCTGTAAATAATACATTATGATACGTATTATGACACAGGAAAGCCATATCGCTCTACATCACAATACAATATTTGTCATAACATTCATCCTTCATTATTTACGTCCAGCAAGCCATGCAACAAATGATCATACACTAACGGTGTTCTATAGATTATAGATATAACATAATATCCACACAGATGTATACAGTGAATATGACAAAAAATATCTAACTGCATGAAAAACAAAGTAGTTAAGGATATTTAGCTAAAAATCAAATATATGTGACTGATAATCAGACATACTTGTATGAAACTTTCAAAAGGAACCTGAGGACATACTAAGTATCAAAAAGAGGAGAAGAAATACAATCTAAGTTTTAAGTAAATTGTAACAAATTGACCAAAATGTGGTGAATTTATCATAATTGAACGCAGAAAAGCTGCTGCTTTTATAACTTAATAGTATTCGGTCAACTCTTTTTGGATCCATTTCAAAATGGGTACAGGTGCATTGAAATGACTTTTAAATATTAAGTGTTTTGTAACAAGTACAATGGCATTAATGGGATCATTATTTCTGGTTATAAAGCCACAGATTATATTTTCTTTATTTCTTTATGTTGCTGCTCGTTTTTACATGAATCCAGTTCTGAATATCAGTTCAAATTGAGTTGATTAAAGTGCATTCCCAAAATAAATGGAGAATTGTACCAAGTTCTAAATTACAAAAAAACAAAAAACAAACAAACTTCGGATAAGAAATATGACCAATTTTATATAAATTTATATTAACTGAAACCAGCGCAATTCACTACTATCAGTAGTGATATAAAAGAATTATATTTACATTTGTTCCAATCAGAATCTGAAAAAGTACAGTTAAAAATGTTTTCCCATTTTAAGTTGTATGCCGATTTTGAGAACGACGAATTTAGTAAAGTATTATAGTAATGTGTACTTCCTATAACAGTTGTATTTAAGTTTCTAATATTATATGGAAGCTTATTTTTCAGTTCAACTTTACACAATTTGAAATATTGTTTTACCGCATTAATTACACCTTGATAAGTTAAAAAATTAGTACTGATATTAAAAACCAGCTTACATTCATTATAAATTAAAAATTTACCTCTATCGTGAAATAAATCATAAATACATTTTATCCCTCCTTCGAACCAATCTCTATAGAATATTGAATTTCAATTTATTTTTATGTCATTATTATTTCAAATATATTCTGACAATATATCTCTTCAAATACCGAGTTTGATTTGCATTAAGTTATGTTCCCCACGCCATTACTATTTCTTTCCAAAAATAATTATAAATATATTGACAGTTTTCCTATTTCTTCAGTCAAAAACCATTATATGAGCTAAATATTTATACCCGAAAATCTTGCATAAATCGCCAATGCATTTAGAACTGCATGGAGGCTTTATTCTGTTCCATCTAAAATTACCGCTGAGTCGTCTGCAAATTGAGTTAACAAAAATTATATATTTCCAATTGTTAAACCTTTTATATTATTTTTAGTTGTTAGCTTCCTATTAAAAATTTCACCACAAATGAGAAATATATATGGAGATATCGGATCCCCTTGACGGCAACCTTTTTTTAATTTATAAAAGGATGAAGCAAAATTATTACCAAGAACAATAGATTGAGAATCTTTATGAAAAATAGAAATCCATTTTTGTATTGAAGGACCAAAACCAAAGTATTTCAGAACATTAGAAATAAATCCCCAGTCTACAGAGTGAAATGCCTTTTCAAAGTCAATTAATAATAAGCCAGGAATTTGTTGATTTTCTATATACTCCTTGATGTCATATATTAGTCTTGTTATCTCACCTATATATCGTCCTGACATGAAACGTTTTTGTTCTTCGCTAATTAGGCAACACTAATTTTATGCTTTGTGCTATAGCAGCTGATGCAATTTTATATGAAACGTTTAACAATGAGATTGGCCTCCATTTTAAAAAAAAATTGTTTAGGCTTATTTCCCTGTTGTCTGTTTGATATGCATAATTCAATGATCCTAATAAATAATTATTCAAGTCACGCCAATTTTTTTTAAGAATTCTGTGGTAAATCCATCAGGTCCTGGACTCTTTTCATTTTTAATCTTTTTAATGCTATTAGTATTTCATCATATGTCAATTCACCTTCAAGTTTTTCAGCATCTTTTTGATTAAGTTTAGAAAACACTGTATTAATGGCACTATTCCAGACCCTAGGTGCTTTGGATTCGAATATTGTGAATTACCAACGATTCTGACACAAACTTATGATATTGTGTCATTCTGATAAAAACTGTAGCTACTTGGTAACCGTTGACCCCATATTTAACCATGAAGTTTAACTAGCGTCACGTACGTTTCTCAGATATCCCTTTGCTTTTTTTATTATTGGTAGATGTTGATATTTTACCAAATAGAACATTATTCCTGTAAGTTCTGGAGAGTTCGAATATTTTGTCTTTTTACCAAAAATCTAGTAATTTTTGGATTTTGGTCAAAAGTGAAAATGCCCGCCAGGGGATTAATATTTTAAATTGTTCAAAGGTTATGATTTCAGGAAAGCCATATCGCTATAAATCTAGTAATGTTTGGATTTTGGTCAAAAGTGCAAATGTCCACCAGGGGATTAATATGTCAAATTGTTCAAAGGTTATGATTTTAAAAACGTACCTAGGATGTCTTCGTTCAGAAAAGCTATATAACCATGTGTATGTTTATTCTGAAATTTTGTAGGTCCATTACAATTGGGGAGGGGGGGGGGGGGGATCGTGAAATTTAAACACCTTGACATCACAATTTGACCCATACCAACATAAACACGGATTTCCTCGATCAATATATTACGTGTTCCTTAACCATATGTCTGACGTCATATAACCGTAAATAAAATGTGTTGAGTGTGTCGTTAAATAAAACATTTCCTTCCTAGTCGTTAGGAAAGACAGATGGGATCTGTTTAAATTCCCAATAATATTATATGAAGCATATTTCATTTCATTCTATACCAAAACCAAAAATTAAACAAAACATATATAAATTTATATTTCATATTATTATTCATAAACATATTTGGAACAATTAGTTAACTTAAAAATATCATTTGTCTTTATTCTGGTTGAGAAATAGTCAATTTAGTGAGTACTTCATTGTCTTTGGGTAGTGGCTGACAGAGGAAACAATTTCGACATACCATTAAAAACATGCACATTCCCAGCTAACGCACAGGTTTATTTTTGTATAACTTCTATACCAATGCAAATTATAATAGGCTGTCAGTTTGTATGCGTTGTAGAGCCAGTTATCTACATAGAGTATCTAGAAGAATGTATCTCGTGAAATTAATACTGTAAAATAAATGGATTTCCCAGTTAACATGCAGATTATACTGACCAATTAGATACATTTAATAATCAAAAGTAAACATTTAATAGCACTTTCTGGAACGAACCTAGACTTACATATAAAAATGATTTAAACATTTCGATTTTGACCCCAACTAGCTTCTAAAATAAAACCCTAAAGGTCAAAATGGCATGAATACCTACCTTTACCATAAACCATACTCTACATAGATCTCAATAAAGATCAATTTGGCGTGGTTACCTACCCTCACCATAAACCTTTCCCTGTACAGATCTCAATAAGCATGGGTACCATTAATGTTTTAAAAGACATGTTTTAGACACTTATAAACACATTGTTTCGAGATAAATTGATTTTAATATCAAGATTCCCCATATTATACCGTGGCATGTGTTATCCTGTCCGTGGGATGGTGCATATAAAAGATCCCTGGCTACTAATGTAATCATATTTATGAAGAGTGAACCTTATGTAGCATATTTGTAAAAAGCCCTACCCTCAAAGTTGTGAAAAATGTAAAAACGTAATTTTCCCTAATTTGACCCTAAACGACCTTAAATGACCCCCAAATGACCTTTAAAGGTCACTTTTGCATGGGTACCTACCCTCACCATACACCGCATCCATCCTCACCATAAACCATATCCTGTACAGACATCAGAAAGCATTGGTACTCATTTCTAATAAACCATGCCCCAAAATATGGACGTACACTTTTCCTAAACATCTCTCGGGCAGAAGAAGAGGTGGACGGAGAGGAAACGCGCGCCAGAGGCGGCACAGAGGAGGGTGGGGTGAGGGGGGGGGGGCAAAACTGGCGGCCCAAGCGCCAGCGGCGGTCCCTTCTGCGACACTGCCCCCAGTCCAGCCTACGTCGAAAAGACCAGCGAATCCGGCCCCGCTGACCACTCCACGGGTTGACCTCAACGCTCCGGTGTGTGAGATCCCTGGCGAGGACCCTCCAGCACCTCTCTCTCTCCGGCTCCCGGAGACTGCCCCCACCCCCACCCCCTCACCGGTATCCCGGACGTAGTCACAGACGATGTCCGAGGCTAAGCTCGTGATGGGCATGCTTGAAACCTTCGTGCTATATGAGCATGTAAAAAACAGTTCATAGTCATAATCCAGCGGAATTAAATGTCTCTCCTGCCATAAGTTGTTTCGAGACAAATAAACCCACCCAGACAGCACACCATGGTTGGCCCAACGTTGGCTCAACGTAAACCGTACCGTTGGCCCTCACGTAGACTGGCGACGTTGGTACACGGTCATTTTGTCCGTTGAGCCAACGTTGGCTCAATGATGGTAATTCCACGTTGCACCAATGGTGTACTAACGTTGCGCCAACATTTTCATACAGCGTTATATAGTTGGCCCAACGTTGTGCCAACATTGGGCCAATGTAGTTAAGAATAACAAAAACACATTTATTATGGAACTACATATCAATCTTGTTCATCATCTTTTTCGGATTCCGACTTTACGTCTCCTTGGCTGCTGGCCTCGCACGTTGTCTCTCCTTCGCAAATTCTGCAATGACAAATGCAGAAGATAAAGATGTCATACTAAAAGGATGTCAACAGTTTAGTCTTAAATATACACCTGAAAATATTGTAAAGTATATACCACTAAATAAAACGTTTGTTCGTAAATATACAGCATACGCAAATGTCACCTTGTTCCGACGTTTACTGTTATAAACAAAATAACATATAACATTTCCCTCGAGTTAAAATGACAGTACTTAAAGTTTGTTTTGTTTAACGACACCGCTAGAGCACATTGGTTTATTAATCATCGGCTACTGAATGTCAAACAGTTGGTCATTTTGACATATAGTCTTAGAAAGAAACCCACTATATTTATCCATTAGTAGCAATGGATCTTTTATATGCATCATCCCACAGGCAGGATAGCACATACCACGGCCTTTGATATTTTAATATCGATAATTGTTTTCTAGTTTTATTATTTATCATACCAAATATAATGACCGGTATTTGTTTTTCTAACTTGCGTATTTTGCTAACGTCGATGCAACGATGTGCCAACGTCGAGCCGACGCCTTCAAGCAGAAGTAAATTTGACGCAAATATATCAATGCGATAATTTATTTTTTTACTATTTACGCAAAACCTTCGTAATTTCACATATAAATCCATGCATTTTCTGAAGCAGAAAATATTCATATTCATTACGATTTTATATCGTGTTCCAAATACTTACGTGACTGGTTAAATTCCTGAAATTAATGCTGGAGATGAAGATGAAGGTCAGAGTTTTTCTCATGCAAGGTGGAGCGAGATCGGCCCGAACCAACCATTTGCCAACGTCGTGGCAACATTAGTTGTGCTATCTGGGCAATAACAATATAATAATAATAATAATAATAATAATGCACTCAATTATGAAAATAAAAATAAAATGCTGCAAATTATACAACTAATTAAAAATATACATTAAAATGAACTTCACAGTGTCTATTGTATTTGCTACCGTAACAATGTTGCCACGCCTGCTCCACGACGAGAAATAAAAAACACTCGTAGGGGGACAATTATTCAATATAAACCTTACATTTTACATTCATTCTTAATTAAACCCAGTTTTAATTACGATTAGGATGGCATTTTTGTAAAATCATCACATTCAGTATCCAAAACAAATATCAATATCGATGAAATTATGTTTAGCTTTTGTAACTTTGAAAATTACACTCTTCGTGAAATTGACACACACAGACAGACAGACAGATAGATAGATAGACAGATAGATATACGCATAGATGCATAGATACATGTAGAGATAGTGAGAGTAGTCCAGTAAATTTAAACCAAAATTTAGGTGAATTTAGAACAAATTGCAACAGAAGGTTTTTTGTTTTATATTGTGAAATTCGTGGCATTATTAGAAAGTCAGTGGGTACATTTATGAGTATAGAGTCGTCTCTGCTGGAAACTATATGTTTTTTGTCGTAAATATAAGCCAGTTTGAGTCTTGATGACCAATGTGACGTCATATTTGCGTCATGACGTCATACACTTTATGTTAACAAGATATTTTGATTCTTTGGTATCATATTTCTATCTACTCATAATATATTTATGTGGTCTAAAATCAACCGATTAGTGGATGTTGGGCCTCAAAGTTGGTGTTGGCTACCATATTGGATTCAAGCTAATTAGAAATATTTTCCCGGTGTGGGGAGAGGGAGAGGGAGAGGGAGAGGGAGAGAGAGAGAGAGGGAGAGAGAGAGAGAGAGAGAGAGAGAGAGAGAGAGAGAGAGAGAGAGAGAGAGAGAGAGAGAGAGAGAGAGCGAGCGAGAGAGAGCAAAACTCAAGGTCAGTGTTCGACGTAAACACTATACAAAACCACTATACTGGAGTGACGTGATATTACGACCGGGGTTCTGAATGCCACGTCATTCCAGTAAAGTGGTTTAACACCGGGCTCCGCTATTTACATTTTAATGTTTTTATTATTAGATGATACTTGATAGACACTTTGAAAAATTTTATGTTAAATTTCTAATTAATTTTTTTTAATTTAGTACAAACAAATCGAAACATCTCAAATATCTATGAATATGTAAAGACTGTACCAGCGAATCACAGTAATAAGGTTCAGAACTGTTCGAAAATCTAGAAGATAAACTTTCAAATTTAAAATAATAATACTACTACTAATAATAATAATAAAAAAATGTCCAAAATATATATTTATTGGCCGTAAAGGATGCCTATGAAAATAAGTGTACCGAGTTTCAGAACTATCCAATAATAAATGATAGAATATATACGTTCAAATATTAAGTTTCTCGTTCCAGCCAGTGTTCCACAGTTGGTGTAACAAACACCGTAGTATGTACTACTCTGTCTGTGGGATAGTGCATATGAAAACTTCCTTGCTGCTAATCGAAAAGAGTAGCCCATGAAGTGGCGACAGCGTGTTTCCTCTCTCAATATATGTGTGGTCCTTAACCATATGTCTGACGCCATATAACCGTAAATAAAATGTGCTGAGTGCGTTGTTAAATAAAATAACGCTTTTGTGAATTTCATTTTGGCCTTCAAATATTCAGTGTTAATTTCTATAATTTCTATATAATTGTATATATAATGAATAATGCACTCTTTCGAAAAAGAACCTGGGTGCGTTCTATTCCCAAACGGACGTCAGCGTACATTTATATATTTATTTACTTAACTTTTATACTTTAATATATTTATCTAAAATGTTATGGGCAATAATATTATTATTACTGTTGTTGTAATATTAAATTATTTTATAAGATTGCATTACGGAAGTGTGCGTCCACTTGTTACGGAGATGCATGGATTACTTCAGACAATGTTACCCACTCTTGAGTATTACAAAACCTGGCTCTTTCTATTAGCATGGAACTGAGATTCAAAGCTAATATAACATAATGCCCTTTTCACACGGCGTCATGTAATACTGCCTTTGAATCTCAGTTTTTCCACTAAAGTAAAGTTTGTTCTGTTTAACGACATCACTAGAGCACATTGATTATAAATCATCGGTTATTGGATGTCAAACATTTGGTAATTTTGACATATAGTCGTAGATAGGAAACCCGCTACAATTTTCCATTAGTACCAAGGCATCTTTATATGCACCATCCCAAAGACAGGATAACACATACCACGACCTTTGATATACCAGTCGTGGTGCACTGGCTGAAACGAGAAATAGCCCAATAGGGCCACCGACGGGGATCGAACCAAAACCGATCGCGCATCATGCGAGCGCTTTACCACTAGTCTACGTCCCGCACGTTGTTTCAGTAAGTTTCACAACACGACACACACTTACAACACTAACTTTTCTTCTATACACATTAGAACGATAACTTAACAGGTTTCCAATCTGTATGACAAAAAACTGAACAAAAGAAACAATAGTGCAGCAAAAAAACCCCACATTTTAAGGCATTTTCTTTGTATAGTTGTTATATTTTTACTTTAAATACACCATAATACAAATAAGTAAATACATTTTTTAAAATAGATTTGATACTTTTTTAAATTTTAAATTAATTCTAGGTTGAATTTAAATGACTCTACTTTATTTCTTTTACCAATCCCATTGGGCTATTTCTCGTTCCGTATCAAAGGCCGTAGTATGTGCTATCCTGTCTGTGTGTTGGCGCACATAAAAGATCACTTGCTACTAATAGAAACATGTAGTCTAAGACTATAAGTTAAAATTACCAAATATTTGACATCCAATAGCCGAGGATTAATAAATCAATGTGCTCTAGTGATGTCGTTAAACAGAACAAACTTTACTTTAGTGGAAAAACTGAGATTTAAAGGCAGTATTACATTTTTTAACCAAATATATTTTTCTCATCGGCTCCAGTACTAACCGGAGGAGAATGGTTGTTTGTTTGTTTTTTGTTTTTTTAATGTTTTAAATATGTATGGCCGATGCTAGCAGGTCTCAGGAAGCTTGTTTGTGACCGTACTGTCCCAGTCATATTGCCAAGTCGGAAAACCGACAAGAGCACACTCAAAGTAGACCTGGCAACAAACCTGCCTTGTTATTGTCCTTAATGCCAGCATGGATGGTTTTTTAAAAAGATATACTGTAAAACTGACGACGCTCTAAGACCCGACCTTTATTCAAAACAGGCTTCTATCCAAGGCAGGCACAAGCGTACGAGACATGAATGCAGGGCGGGGATCAACTGCCCCCCCCCCCCCATCCCCCACTAGTGCTGGCGAAAAAACCTCAAATTCGGGCAAACATTATAAAGATATTCGGGCAAAATGTGATAACCTGAGAACTTTTTACCATATATTTCCATCATTCTACCCTCAAAATTAGTAATGCATGTAAAAATGCGTAGTGATTCGTTTGCAACCCTATATAGATGTTTGGTAGTAATGCTAATATGAATACATTTTGTTATCCAGATTCGGGCATGTACGTTTAATTCGGGCAAAAGACAGCCTGCACCTCTACAAAAATGGGAGCCCGTATGTCTATAAAGGCAGGCTTCTAATATATTTTTCCATGCAACATTTTCTACTATAACCTTCTTCTAATGTTAACTTCCAAAGATTTTACACGTAAAA